>NW_027513813.1:90492-132826 GCF_048772815.1 Callospermophilus lateralis | reverse complement strand
GTAACACTTTGAATTTTTTGGTTTCACTCTATTTTCTGCTATATAGACAGATGTGTTTGAAACTCTAAATCAAACACGGTTTGTGCTAGCTCCTTGAAACTTGACCAAATGAAGTAGTTCTAAGTTCTATCTCTATGGTTTGTTTCCTCTTGAAGTACCCCATGCAGAGACTGGCGAAAAACACTTTCGTTTGAAAGGGGTTGCCAAGCTTCCAAAAAACTACTAGTTTGCTGAAATCTCAGCAAACATTTTTTCACCAAAACTTGATGATACTTGGTGGTAATGATCAGTTCACTAATCCCACTTGGCTGCCCATCTTTCACTCTACTAGGTTCAAGCGTTCGTTTCCAGTAACACTTTGAATTTTTAGGTTTCACTCTGTTTTCTGCTATATAGATAGATGTGTTTGAAACTCTAAATCAAACACGGTTTGTGCTAGCTCTTTGAAACTTGACAAAATGAAGTAGTTCTATGTTCTATCTCTATGGTTTGCTTCCTCTTGAAGTACCCCATGCAGAGACTGGCGAAAAACACTTTCGTTTGAAAGGGGTTGCCAAGCTTCCAAAAAAATACTAGTTTGCTGAAATCTCAGCAAACCTTTTTTCACCAAGTCTTGATGATACTTGGTGGTAATGATCAGTTCACTAAGCCCACTTGGCTGCCCAATTTTTATTCTTCTAGATTCAAGCGTTCGTTTCCAGAAACACTTTGAATTTTTAGGTTTCACTCTGTTTTCTGCTATATAGATAAATGTGTTTGAAACTCTAAATCAAACACTGTTTGTGCTAGCTCCTTGAAACTTTAGCAAATGAAGTAGTCTCTATGGTTTGTTTCCTCTTGAAGTACCCCATGCAGAGACTGTCGAAAAACACTTTCGTTTGAAAAGGGTTGAAAAGCTTCCAAAAAATTACTAGTTTGCCGAAATCTCAGCAAACATTTTTTCACATAATCTTGATGATACTTGGTGGTAATGATCAGTTCACTAATCCCACTTGGCTGCCAAACTTTCACAATTCTAGGTTCAAGCGTTCGTTTCCAGTAACACTTTGAATTTTTAGGTTTCACTCTGTTTTCTGCTATATAGATAGATGTGTTTGAAACTCTAAATCAAACACGGTTTGTGCTAGCTCCGTGAAACTTGACAAAATGAAGTACTCCTAAGTTCTATCTCTATGGTTTGTTTCCTCTTGAAGTACCCCATGCAGAGACTGGCGAAAAACACTTTCGTTTGAAAGGGGTTGCCAAGCTTCCAAAAAACTACTAGTTTGCTGAAATCTCAGCAAACATTTTTTCACCAAATCTTGATGATACTTGGTGGTAATGATCAGTTCACTAATCCCACTTGGCTGCCCAATTTTTATTCTTCTAGGTTGAAGCATTCGTTTCCAGTAACACTTTGAATTTTTAGGTTTTGTTCTGTTTTCTGCTATATAGATAGATGTGTTTGAAACTCTAAATCAAACACGGTTTGTGCTAGCTCCTTGAAACTTTACCAAATGAAGTAGTTCTATGTTCCATCTCTATGGTTTGTTTCTTTTTGAAGTACACCATGCAGAGACTGGCGAAAAACACTTTCGTTTGAAAGGGGTGGCCAAGCTTCCAAAAAACTACTAGTTTGCTGAAATCTCAGCAAAACTTTTTTCACCAAATCTTGATGATACTTGGTGGTAATGATCAGTTCACTAATCCCACTTGGCTGCCCAATATTTATTCTTCTAGGTTGAAGCATTCGTTTCCAGTAACAGTTTGAATTTTTTGGTTTCACTCTGTTTTCTCATACATAGATAGCTGTGTTTGGAATTCTAAATCAAACACGGTTTGTGCTAGCTCCTTGAACCTTGACCAAATGAAGTAGTTCTAAGTTCTATCTCTATGGTTTGTTTCCTTTTGAAGTACCCCTTGCAGAGACTGGCGAAAAACACTTTCGTTTGAAAGGGGTTGCCAAGCTTCCAAAAATCTACTAGTTTGCTGAAATCTCAGCAAACATTTTTTCACCAAATCTTGATGATACTTGGTGGTAATGATCAGTTCAATAATCTCACTTGGCTGCCCAACTTTCACTCTTCTTGGTTCAAGCGTTCATTTCCAGTAACAGTTTGAATTTTTAGGTTTCACTCTGTTTTCTGCTATATAGATAGATGTGTTTGAAACTCTAAATCGAACACGGTTTGTGCTAGCTCCGTGAAACTTGACCAAATGAAGTAGTTCTAAGTTCTATCTCTATGGTTTGTTTCCTCTTGAAGTACCCCATGCAGAGACTGGCGAAAAACACATTCGTTTGAAAGGGGTTGCCAAGCTTCCAAAAAACTACTAGTTTTCAAAAATCTCAGCAAACATTTTTTCACCAAATCTTGATGATACTTGGTGGTAATGATCAGTTCACTAAACCCACTTGGCTGCCCAATTTATACTATTCTAGGTTCAAGCGTTCGTTTCCTGTAACACTTTGAATTTTTAGGTTTCACTCTGTTTTCTGCTATATAGATAGATGTGTTTGAAACTCTAAATCAAACACGGTTTGTGCTAGCTCCTTGAAACTTTACCAAATGAAGTAGTTCTATGTTCCATCTCTATGGTTTGTTTCCTCTTGAAGTACACCATGCAGAGACTGGCGAAAAACACTTTCGTTTGAAAGGGGTGGCCAAGCTTCCAAAAAACTACTAGTTTTCTGAAATCTCAGCAAAACTTTTTTCACCAAATCTTGATGATACTTGGTGGTAATGATCAGTTCACTAATCCCACTTGGCTGCCCAATATTTATTCTTCTAGGTTGAAGCATTCGTTTCCAGTAACAGTTTGAATTTTTAGGTTTCACTCTGTTTTCTCATACATAGATAGCTGTGTTTGGAATTCTAAATCAAACACGGTTTGTGCTAGCTCCTTGAAACTTGACCAAATGAAGTAGTTCTAAGTTCTATCTCTATGGTTTGTTTCCTCTTGAAGTACCCCATGCAGAGACTGGCGAAAAACACTTTAGTTTGAAAGGGGTTGCCAAGCTTCCAAAACACTACTATTTTGCTGAAATCTCAGCAAACATTTTTTCACCAAATCTTGATGATAGTTGGTGATAATGATCAGTTCACTAATCTCACTTGGCTGCCCAACTTTCACTCTTCTTGGTTCAAGCGTTCGTTTCCAGTAACAGTTTGAATTTTTAGGTTTCACTCTGTTTTCTGCTATATAGATAGATGTGTTTGAAACTCTAAATCAAACACGGTTTGTTCTAGCTCCGTGAAACTTGACCAAATGAAGTAGTTCTAAGTTCTATCTCTATGGTTTGTTTCCTCTTGAAGTACCCCATGCAGAGACTGGCGAAAAACACTTTCGTTTGAAAGGGGTTGCCAAGCTTCCAAAAAACTACTAGTTTGATGAAATCTCAGCAAACATTTTTTCACCAAATCTTGATGATAGTTGGTGGTAATGATCAGTTCACTAATCCCACTTGGATGCCCAACTTTCACTCTTCTAGGTTCAAGCGTTCGTTTCCAGTAACACTTTGAATTTTTAGGTTTCACTCTGTTTTCTGCTATATAGATAGTTGTGTTTGAAACTCTAAATCAAACACGGTTTGTGCTAGCTCCTTGAAACTTGACCAAATGAAGTAGTTCTAAGTTCTATCTCTATGGTTTGTTTCCTCTTGAAGTACCCCATGCAGAGACTGGCGAAAAACACTTTCGTTTGAAAGGGGTTGCCAAGCTTCCAAAAAACTACTAGTTTGCTGAAATCTCAGCAAACATTTTTTCACCAAATCTTCATGATACTTGGTGGTAATGATCAGTTCACTAATCTCACTTGGCTGCCCAACTTTCACTCTTCTAGGTTCAAGCGTTCGTTTCCAGTAACCCTTTGAATTTTTAGGTTTCACTCTGTTTTCTGCTATATAGATAGATGTGTTTGAAACTCTAGATCAAACACGGTTTTTGCTAGCTCTTTGAAACTTGACAAAATGAAGTAGTTCTAAGTTCTATCTCTATGGTTTGTTTCCTCTTGAAGTACCCCATGCAGAGACTGGCGAAAAACACTTTCGTTTGAAAGGGGTTGCCAAGCTTCCAATAAACTACTAGTTTGATGAAATCTCAGCAAACATTTTTTCACATCATCTTGATGATACTTGGTGGTAATGATCAGTTCACTAATCCCACTTGGCTGCCCAACTTTCACTCTTCTAGGTTCATGCGTTCGTTTCCAGTAACACTTTGAATTTTTAGGTTTCACTCTGTTTTCTGCTATATAGATAGATGTGTTTGAAACTCTAAATCAAACACGGTTTGTGCTAGCTCCTTGAAACTTGACCAAATGAAGTAGTTCTAAGTTCTATCTCTATGGTTTGTTTCCTCTTGAAGTACCCCATGCAGAGACTGGCGAAAAACACTTTCGTTTGAAAGGGATTGCCAAGCTTCCAAAAAACTACTAGTTTGCTGAAATCTCAGCAAAACTTTTTTCACCAAATCTTGATGATACTTGGTGGTAATGATCAGTTCACTAATCCCACTTGGGTGCCCAATTTTTACTCTTCTAGGTTCAAGCGTTCGTTTCCAGAAACACTTTGAATTTTTAGGTTTCACTCTGTTTTCTGCTATATAGATAAATGTGTTTGAAACTCTAAATCAAACACTGTTTGTGCTAGCTCCTTGAAACTTTAGCAAATGAAGTAGTCTCTATGGTTTGTTTCCTCTTGAAGTACCCCATGCAGAGACTGGCGAAAAACACTTTCGTTTGAAAGGGGTTGCCAAGCGTCCAAAAAACTACTAGTTTGCTGAAATCTCAGCAAACATTTTTTCACCAAATCTTGATGATACTTGGTGGTAATGATCAGTTCACTAAGCCCACTTGGCTGCCCAATTTATACTATTCTAGGTTCAAGCGTTCGTTTCCTGTAACACTTTGAATTTTTAGGTTTCACTCTGTTTTCTGCTATATAGATAGATGTGTTTGAAACTCTAAATCAAACACGGTTTGTGCTAGCTCCTTGAAACTTTACCAAATGAAGTAGTTCTATGTTCCATCTCTATGGTTTGTTTCCTCTTGAAGTACCCCATGCAGAGACTGGCGAAAAACACTTTCGTTTGAAAGGGGTGGCCAAGCTTCCAAAAAACTACTAGTTTGCTGAAATCTCAGCAAAACTTTTTTCACCAAATCTTGATGATACTTGGTGGTAATGATCAGTTCACTAATCCCACTTGGGTGCCCAATATTTATTCTTCTAGGTTGAATCATTCGTTTCCAGTAACAGTTTGAATTTTTAGGTTTCACTCTGTTTTCTCATACATAGATAGCTGTGTTTGGAATTCTAAATCAAACACGGTTTGTGCTAGCTCCTTGAACCTTGACCAAATGAAGTAGTTCTAAGTTCTAACTCTATGGTTTGTTTCCTTTTGAAGTACCCCTTGCAGAGACTGGCGAAAAACACTTTCGTTTGAAAGGGGTGGCCAAGCTTCCAAAAAACTACTAGTTTGCTGAAATCTCAGCAAAACTTTTTTCACCAAATCTTAATGATACTTGGTGGTAATGATCAGTTCACTAATCCCACTTGGCTACACAATTTTTATTCTTCTAGGTTGAAGCATTCGTTTCCAGTAACACTTTGAATTTTTAGGTTTCACTCTGTTTTCTGCTATATAGATAGATGTGTTTGAAACTCTAAATCAAACACGGTTTGTGCTAGCTCCTTGAAATTTGACCAAATGAAGTAGTTCTATGTTCTATCTCTATGGTTTGTTTCCTCTTGAAGTACCCCATGCAGAGACTGGCGAAAAACACTTTCGTTTGAAAGGGGTTGCCAAGCTTCCAAAAAACTACTAGTTTGCTGAAATCTCAGCAAACATTTTTTCACCAAATCTTCATGATACTTGGTGGTAATGATCAGTTCACTAAGCCCACTTGGCTGCCCAATTTATACTATTCTAGGTTCAAGCGTTCGTTTCCTGTAACACTTTGAATTTTTAGGTTTCACTCTGTTTTCTGCTATATAGATAGATGTGTTTGAAACTCTAAATCAAACACGGTTTGTGCTAGCTCCTTGAAACTTTACCAAATGAAGTAGTTCTATGTTCCATCTCTATGGTTTGTTTCCTCTTGAAGTACACCATGCAGAGACTGGCGAAAAACACTTTCGTTTGAAAGGGGTGGCCAAGCTTCCAAAAAACTACTAGTTTGCTGAAATCTCAGCAAAACTTTTTTCACCAAATCTTGATGATACTTGGTGGTAATGATCAGTTCACTAATCCCACTTGGCTTCCCAATATTTATTCTTCTAGGTTGAAGCATTCGTTTCCAGTAACAGTTTGAATTTTTAGGTTTCACTCTGTTTTCTCATACATAGATAGCTGTGTTTGGAATTCTAAATCAAACACGGTTTGTGCTAGCTCCTTGAACCTTGACCAAATGAAGTAGTTCTAAGTTCTATCTCTATGGTTTGTTTCCTTTTGAAGTACCTCTTGCAGAGACTGGCGAAAAACACTTTCGTTTGAAAGGGGTTGCCAAGCTTCCAAAAATCTACTAGTTTGCTGAAATCTCAGCAAACATTTTTTCACCAAATCTTGATGATACTTGGTGGTAATGATCAGTTCAATAATCTCACTTGGCTGCCCAACTTTCACTCTTCTTGGTTCAAGCGTTCATTTCCAGTAACAGTTTGAATTTTTAGGTTTCACTCTGTTTTCTGCTATATAGATAGATGTGTTTGAAACTCTAAATCGAACACGGTTTGTGCTAGCTCCGTGAAACTTGACCAAATGAAGTAGTTCTAAGTTCTATCTCTATGGTTTGTTTCCTCTTGAAGTACCCCATGCAGAGACTGGCGAAAAACACTTTCGTTTGAAAGGGGTTGCCAAGCTTCCAAAAAACTACTAGTTTGATGAAATCTCAGCAAACATTTTTTCACCAAATCTTGATGATACTTGGTGGTAATGATCAGTTCACTAATCCCACTTGGATGCCCAACTTTCACTCTTCTAGGTTCAAGCGTTCGTTTCCAGTAACACTTTGAATTTTTAGGTTTCACTCTGTTTTCTGCTATATAGATAGTTGTGTTTGAAACTCTAAATCAAACACGGTTTGTGCTAGCTCCTTGAAACTTGACCAAATGAAGTACTTCTAAGTTCTATCTCTATGGTTTGTTTCCTCTTGAAGTACCCCATGCAGAGACTGGCGAAAAACACTTTCGTTTGAAAGGGGTTGCCAAGCTTCCAAAAAACTTCTAGTTTGCTGAAATCTCAGCAAACCTTTTTTCACCAAATATTCATGATACTTGGTGGTAATGATCAGTTCACTAATCCCACTCGGCTACACAATTTTTATTCTTCTAGGTTGAAGCATTCGTTTCCAGTAACACTTTGAATTTTTAGGTTTCACTCTGTTTTCTGCTATATAGATAGATGTGTTTGAAACTCTAAATCAAACACGGTTTGTGCTAGCTCCTTGAAATTTGACCAAATGAAGTAGTTCTATGTTCTATCTCTATGGTTTGTTTCCTCTTGAAGTACCCCATGCAGAGACTGGCGAAAAACACTTTCGTTTGAAAGGGGTTGCCAAGCTTCCAAAAAACTACTAGTTTGCTGAAATCTCAGCAAACATTTTTTCACCAAAACTTCATGATACTTGGTGGTAATGATCAGTTCTCTAAGCCCACTTGGCTGCCCAATTTATACTATTCTAGATTCAAGCGTTCGTTTCCTGTAACACTTTGAATTTTTAGGTTTCACTCTGTTTTCTGCTATATAGATAGATGTGTTTGAAACTCTAAATCAAACACGGTTTGTGCTAGCTCCTTGAAACTTTACCAAATGAAGTTGTTCTATGTTCCATCTCTATGGTTTGTTTCCTCTTGAAGTACACCATGCAGAGACTGGCGAAAAACACTTTCGTTTGAAAGGGGTTGCCAAGCTTCCAAAAAACTACTAGTTTGCTGAAATCTCAGCAAAACTTTTTTCACCAAATCTTGATGATACTTGGTGGTAATGATCAGTTCACTAATCCCACTTGGCTGCCCAATTTTTATTCTTCTAGGTTGAAGCATTCGTTTCCCGTAACCCTTTGAATTTTTAGGTTTCACTCTGTTTTCTCCTACATAGATAGCTGTGTTTGGAATTCTAAATCAAACATGGTTTGTGCTAGCTCCTTGAAACTTGACCAAATGAAGTAGTTCTAAGTTCTATCTCTATGGTTTGTTTCCTCTTGAAGTACCCCATGCAGAGACTGGCGAAAAACACTTTCGTTTGAAAGGGGTGGCCAAGCTTCCAAAAAACTACTAGTTTGCTGAAATCTCAGCAAACATTTTTTCACCAAATCTTGATGATACTTGGTGGTAATGATCAGTTCACTAAGCCCACTTGGCTGCCCAATTTTTACTCTTCTAGGTTCAAGAGTTCGTTTCTAGTAACACTTTGAATTTTTAGGTTTCACTCTGTTTTCTGCTATATAGATAGATGTGTTTGAAACTCTAAATCAAACACGGTTTGTGCTAGCTCCTTGAAACTTTACCAAATGAAGTAGTTCTATGTTCCATCTCTATGGTTTGTTTCCTCTTGAAGTACAGCATGCAGAGACTGGCGAAAAACACTTTCGTTTGAAAGGGGTGGCCAAGCTTCCAAAAAACTACTAGTTTGCTGAAATCTCAGCAAAACTTTTTTCACCAAATCTTAATGATACTTGGTGGTAATGATCAGTTCACTAATCCCACTTGGTTACACAATTTTTATTCTTCTAGGTTGAAGCATTCGTTTCCAGTAACACTTTGAATTTTTAGGTTTCACTCTGTTTTCTGCTATATAGATAGATGTGTTTGAAACTCTAAATCAAACACGGTTTGTGCTAGCTCCTTGAAATTTGACCAAATGAAGTAGTTCTATGTTCTATCTCTATGGTTTGTTTCCTCTTGAAGTACCCCATGCAGAGACTGGCGAAAAACACTTTCGTTTGAAAGGGGTTGCCAAGCTTTCAAAAAACTACTAGTTTGCTGAAATCTCAGCAAACATTTTTTCACCAAAACTTCATGATACTTGGTGGTAATGATCAGTTCACTAAGCCCACTTGGCTGCCCAATTTATACTATTCTAGGTTCAAGCATTCGTTTCCTGTAACACTTTGAATTTTTAGGTTTCACTCTGTTTTCTGCTATATAGATAGATGTGTTTGAAACTCTAAATCAAACACGGTTTGTGCTAGCTCCTTGAAACTTTACCAAATGAAGTAGTTCTATGTTCCATCTCTATGGTTTGTTTCCTCTTGAAGTACACCATGCAGAGACTGGCGAAAAACACTTTCGTTTGAAAGGGGTTGCCAAGCTTCCAAAAAACTACTAGTTTGCTGAAATCTCAGCAAAACTTTTTTCACCAAATCTTGATGATACTTGGTGGTAATGATCAGTTCACTAATCCCACTTGGCTGCCCAATATTTATTCTTCTAGGTTGAAGCATTCGTTTCCAGTAACAGTTTGAATTTTTAGGTTTCACTCTGTTTTCTCATACATAGATAGCTGTGTTTGGAATTCTAAATCAAACACGGTTTGTGCTAGCTCCTTGAAACTTGACAAAATGAAGTACTCCTAAGTTCTATCTCTATGGTTTGTTTCCTCTTGAAGTACCCCTTGCAGAGACTGGCGAAAAACACTTTCGTTTGAAAGGGGTTGCCAAGCTTCCAAAAAACTACTAGTTTGCTGAAATCTCAGCAAACATTTTTTCACCAAATCTTGATGATACTTGGTGGTAATGATCAGTTCACTAATCTCACTTGGCTGCCCAACTTTCACTCTTCTTCTTTCAAGCGTTCATTTCCAGTAACAGTTTGAATTTTTAGGTTTCACTCTGTTTTCTGCTATATAGATAGATGTGTTTGAAACTCTAAATCAAACACGGTTTGTGCTAGCTCCGTGAAACTTGACCAAATGAAGTAGTTCCAAGTTCTATCCCTATGGTTTGTTTCCTCTTGAAGTACCCCATGCACAGACTGGCGAAAAACACTTTCGTTTGAAAGGGGTTGCCAAGCTTCCAAAAAACTACTAGTTTGATGAAATCTCAGCAAACATTTTTTCACCAAATCTTGATGATACTTGGTGGTAATGATCAGTTCACTAATCCCACTTGGCTGCCCAACTTTCACTCTTCTAGGTTCAAGCATTCGTTTCCAGTAACACTTTGAATTTTTAGGTTTCACTCTGTTTTCTGCTATATAGATAGTTGTGTTTGAAACTCTAAATCAAACACGGTTTGTGCTAGCTCCTTGAAACTTGACCAAATGAAGTAGTTCTAAGTTCTATCTCTATGGTTTGTTTCCTCTTGAAGTACCCCATGCAGAGACTGGCGAAAAACACTTTCGTTTGAAAGGGGTTGCCAAGCTTCCAAAAAACTTCTAGTTTGCTGAAATCTCAGCAAAACTTTTTTCACCAAATCTTCATGATACTTGGTGGTAATGATCAGTTCACTAATCTCACTTGGCTGCCCAACTTTTACTATTCTAGGTTCAAGCGTTCGTTTCCAGTAACACTTTGAATTTTTAGGTTTCACTCTGTTTTCTGCTATATAGATAGATGTGTTTGAAACTCTAAATCAAACACGGTTTGTGCTAGCTCCTTGAAACTTTACCAAATGAAGTAGTTCTATGTTCCATCTATGGTTTGTTTCCTCTTGAAGTACACCATGCAGAGACTGGCGAAAAACGCTTTCGTTTGAAAGGGGTGGCCAAGCTTCCAAAAAACTACTAGTTTGCTGAAATCTCAGCAAAACTCTTTTCACCAAATCTTAATGATACTTGGTGGTAATGATCAGTTCACTAATCCCACTTGGCTACACAATTTTTATTCTTCTAGGTTGAAGCATTCGTTTCCAGTAACACTTTGAATTTTTAGGTTTCACTCTGTTATCTGCTATATAGATAGATGTGTTTGAAACTCTAAATCAAACACGGTTTGTGCTAGCTCCTTGAAATTTGACCAAATGAAGTAGTTCTATGTTCTATCTCTATGGTTTGTTTCCTCTTGAAGTACCCCATGCAGAGCCTGGCGAAAAACACTTTCGTTTGAAAGGGGTTGCCAAGCTTCCAAAAAACTACTAGTTTGCTGAAATCTCAGCAAACATTTTTTCACCAAATCTTGATGATAATTGGTGGTAATGATCAGTTCACTAAGGCCACTTGGCTGCCCAACTTTCACTCTTCTAGGTTCAAGCGTTCGTTTCCAGTAACACTTTGAATTTTTAGGTTTCACTTTGTTTTCTGCTATATAGATAGATGTGTTTGAAACTCTAAATCAAACACGGTTTGTGCTAGCTCCTTGAAACTTGACCAAATGAAGTAGTTCTAAGTTCTATCTCTATGGTTTGTGTCCTCTTGAAGTACCCCATGCAGAGACTGGCGAAAAACACTTTCGTTTGAAAGGGGTTGCCAAGCTTCCAAAAAACTACTAGTTTGCTGAAATCTCAGCAAACATTTTTTCACCAAATCTTGATGATTCTTGGTGGTAATGATCAGTTCACTAATCTCACTTGGCTGCCCAACTTTCACTCTTCTTCTTTCAAGCGTTCATTTCCAGTAACAGTTTGAATTTTTAGGTTTCACTCTGTTTTCTGCTATATAGATAGATGTGTTTGAAACTCTAAATCAAACACGGTTTGTGCTAGCTCCGTGAAACTTGACCAAATGAAGTAGTTCCAAGTTCTATCCCTATGGTTTGTTTCCTCTTGAAGTACCCCATGCACAGACTGGCGAAAAACACTTTCGTTTGAAAGGGGTTGCCAAGCTTCCAAAAAACTACTAGTTTGATGAAATCTCAGCAAACATTTTTTCACCAAATCTTGATGATACTTGGTGGTAATGATCAGTTCACTAATCCCACTTGGCTGCCCAACTTTCACTCTTCTAGGTTCAAGCATTCGTTTCCAGTAACACTTTGAATTTTTAGGTTTCACTCTGTTTTCTGCTATATAGATAGTTGTGTTTGAAACTCTAAATCAAACACGGTTTGTGCTAGCTCCTTGAAACTTGACCAAATGAAGTAGTTCTAAGTTCTATCTCTATGGTTTGTTTCCTCTTGAAGTACCCCATGCAGAGACTGGCGAAAAACACTTTCGTTTGAAAGGGGTTGCCAAGCTTCCAAAAAACTTCTAGTTTGCTGAAATCTCAGCAAAACTTTTTTCACCAAATCTTCATGATACTTGGTGGTAATGATCAGTTCACTAATCTCACTTGGCTGCCCAACTTTTACTATTCTAGGTTCAAGCGTTCGTTTCCAGTAACACTTTGAATTTTTAGGTTTCACTCTGTTTTCTGCTATATAGATAGATGTGTTTGAAACTCTAAATCAAACACGGTTTGTGCTAGCTCCTTGAAACTTTACCAAATGAAGTAGTTCTATGTTCCATCTATGGTTTGTTTCCTCTTGAAGTACACCATGCAGAGACTGGCGAAAAACGCTTTCGTTTGAAAGGGGTGGCCAAGCTTCCAAAAAACTACTAGTTTGCTGAAATCTCAGCAAAACTCTTTTCACCAAATCTTAATGATACTTGGTGGTAATGATCAGTTCACTAATCCCACTTGGCTACACAATTTTTATTCTTCTAAGTTGAAGCATTCGTTTCCAGTAACACTTTGAATTTTTAGGTTTCACTCTGTTATCTGCTATATAGATAGATGTGTTTGAAACTCTAAATCAAACACGGTTTGTGCTAGCTCCTTGAAATTTGACCAAATGAAGTAGTTCTATGTTCTATCTCTATGGTTTGTTTCCTCTTGAAGTACCCCATGCAGAGCCTGGCGAAAAACACTTTCGTTTGAAAGGGGTTGCCAAGCTTCCAAAAAACTACTAGTTTGCTGAAATCTCAGCAAACATTTTTTCACCAAATCTTGATGATAATTGGTGGTAATGATCAGTTCACTAAGGCCACTTGGCTGCCCAACTTTCACTCTTCTAGGTTCAAGCGTTCGTTTCCAGTAACACTTTGAATTTTTAGGTTTCACTTTGTTTTCTGCTATATAGATAGATGTGTTTGAAACTCTAAATCAAACACGGTTTGTGCTAGCTCCTTGAAACTTGACCAAATGAAGTAGTTCTAAGTTCTATCTCTATGGTTTGTGTCCTCTTGAAGTACCCCATGCAGAGACTGGCGAAAAACACTTTCGTTTGAAAGGGGTTGCCAAGCTTCCAAAAAACTACTAGTTTGCTGAAATCTCAGCAAACATTTTTTCACCAAATCTTGATGATACTTGGTGGTAATGATCAGTTCACTAAGCCCACTTGGCTGCCCAATTTTTATTTTTCTAGGTTGAAGCATTCGTTCCCAGTAACCCTTTGAATTTTTAGGTTTCACTCTGTTTTCTCCTACATAGATAGCTGTGTTTGGAATTCTAAATCAAACATGGTTTGTGCTAGCTCCTTGAAACTTGACCAAATGAAGTAGTTCTAAGTTCTATCTCTATGGTTTGTTTCCTCTTGAAGTACCCCATGCAGAGACTGGCGAAAAACACTTTCGTTTGAAAGGGGTGGCCAAGCTTCCAAAAAACTACTAGTTTGCTGAAATCTCAGCAAACATTTTTTCACCAAATCTTGATGATACTTGGTGGTAATGATCAGTTCACTAAGCCCACTTGGCTGCCCAATTTTTACTCTTCTAGGTTCAAGAGTTCGTTTCCAGTAACACTTTGAATTTTTAGGTTTCACTCTGTTTTCTGCTATATAGATAGATGTGTTTGAAACTCTAAATCAAACACGGTTTGTGCTAGCTCCTTGAAACATTACCAAATGAATTAGTTCTATGTTCCTTCTCTATGGTTTGTTTCCTCTTGAAGTACACCATGCAGAGACTGGCGAAAAACACTTTCGTTTGAAAGGGGTGGCCAAGCTTCCAAAAAACTACTAGTTTGCTGAAATCTCAGCAAAACTTTTTTCACCAAATCTTAATGATACTTGGTGGTAATGATCAGTTCACTAATCCCACTTGGCTACACAATTTTTATTCTTCTAGGTTGAAGCATTCGTTTCCAGTAACACTTTGAATTTTTAGGTTTCACTCTGTTTTCTGCTATATAGATAGATGTGTTTGAAACTCTAAATCAAACACGGTTTGTGCTAGCTCCTTGAAATTTGACCAAATGAAGTAGTTCTATGTTCTATCTCTATGGTTTGTTTAATCTTGAAGTACCCCATGCAGAGACTGGCGAAAAACACTTTCGTTTGAAAGGGGTTGCCAAGCTTCCAAAAAACTACTAGTTTGCTGAAATCTCAGCAAACATTTTTTCACCAAATCTTCATGATACTTGGTGGTAATGATCAGTTCACTAAGCCCACTTGGCTGCCCAATTTATACTATTCTAGGTTCAAGCGTTCGTTTCCTGTAACACTTTGAATTTTTAGGTTTCACTCTGTTTTCTGCTATATAGATAGATGTGTTTGAAACTCTAAATCAAACACGTTTTGTGCTAGCTCCTTGAAACTTTACCAAATGAAGTAGTTCTATGTTTCATCTCTATGGTTTGTTTCCTCTTGAAGTACACCATGCAGAGACTGGCGAAAAACACTTTCGTTTGAAAGGGGTTGCCAAGCTTCCAAAAAACTACTAGTTTGCTGAAATCTCAGCAAAACTTTTTTCACCAAATCTTGATGATACTTGGTGGTAATGATCAGTTAACTAATCCCACTTGCCTGCCCAATATTTATTCTTCTAGGTTGAAGCATTCGTTTCCAGTAACAGTTTGAATTTTTAGGTTTCACTCTGTTTTCTCATACATAGATAGCTGTGTTTGGAATTCTAAATAAAACACGGTTTGTGCTAGCTCCTTGAAACTTGACCAAATGAAGTAGTTCTAAGTTCTATCTCTATGGTTTGTTTCCTCTTGAAGTACCCCTTGCAGAGACTGGCGAAAAACACTTTCGTTTGAAAGGGGTTGCCAAGCTTCCAAAAAACTACTAGTTTGCTGAAATCTCAGCAAACATTTTTTCACCAAATCTTGATGATACTTGGTGGTAATGATCAGTTCACTAATCTCACTTGGCTGCCCAACTTTCACTCTTCTTGGTTCAAGCGTTCATTTCCAGTAACAGTTTGAATTTTTAGGTTTCACTCTGTTTTCTGCTATATAGATAGATATGTTTGAAACTCTAAATCAAACACGGTTTGTGCTAGCTCCGTGAAACTTGACCAAATGAAGTAGTTCTAAGTTCTATCTCTATGGTTTGTTTCCTCTTGAAGTACCCCATGCAGAGACTGGCGAAAAACACTTTCGTTTGAAAGGGGTTGCCAAGCTTCCAAAAAACTACTAGTTTGATGAAATCTCAGCAAACATTTTTTCACCAAATCTTGATGATACTTGGTGGTAATGATCAGTTCACTAATCCCATTTGGCTGCCCAACTTTCACTCTTCTAGGTTCAAGCGTTCGTTTCCAGTAACACTTTGAATTTTTAGGTTTCACTCTGTTTTCTGCTATATAGATAGTTGTGTTTGAAACTCTAAATCAAACACGGTTTGTGCTAGCTCCTTGAAACTTGACCAAATGAAGTAGTTCTAAGTTCTATCTCTATGGTTTGTTTCCTCTTGAAGTACCCCATGCAGAGACTGGTGAAAAACACTTTCGTTTGAAAAGGGTTGAAAAGCTTCCAAAAAATTACTAGTTTGCCGAAATCTCAGCAAACATTTTTTCACATAATCTTGATGATACTTGGTGGTAATGATCAGTTCACGAATCCCACTTGGCTGCCCAACTTTCACTCTTCTAGGTTCAAGCGTTCGTTTCCAGTAACACTTTGAATTTTTAGGTTTCACTCTGTTTTCTGCTATATAGATAGATGTGTTTGAAACTCTAAATCAAACACGGTTTCTGCTAGCTCCGTGAAACTTGACAAAATGAAGTACTCCTAAGTTCTATCTCAATGGTTTGTTTCCTCTTGAAGTACCCCATGCAGAGACTGGCGAAAAACACTTTCGTTTGAAAGGGGTTGCCAAGCTTCCAAAAAACTACTAGTTTTCTGAAATCTCAGCAAACATTTTTTCACCAAATCTTGATGATACTTGGTGGTAATGATCAGTTCACTAATCCCAATTGGCTGCCCAATTTTTATTCTTCTAGGTTGAAGCATTCGTTTCCAGTAACAGTTTGAATTTTTAGGATTCACTCTGTTTTCTCATATATAGATAGCTGTGTTTGGAATTCTAAATCAAACACGGTTTGTGCTAGCTCCTTGAAACTTGATCAAATGAAGTAGTTCTAAGTTCTATCTCTATGGTTTGTATCCTCTTGAAGTACCCCATGCAGAGACTGGCGAAAAACACTTTCGTTTGAAAGGGGTTGCCAAGCTTCCAAAAAACTACTAGTTTGCTGAAATCTCAGCAAACATTTTTTCACCAAATCTTGATGATACTTGGTGGTAATGATCAGCTCACTAAGAACACTTGGCTGCCCAATTTTTACTCTTCTAGGTTCAAGCATTCGTTTCCAGTAACACTTTGAATTTTTAGGTTTCACTCTGTTTTCTGCTAAATAGATAGCTGTGTTTGAAACTCTAAATCAAACACGGTTTGTGCTAGCTCCTTGAAACTTTACCAAATGAAGTAGTTCTATGTTCCATCTCTACGGTTTGTTTCCTCTTGAAGTACACCATGCAGAGACTGGCGAAAAACACTTTCGTTTGAAAGGGGTGGCCAAGCTTCCAAAAAACTACTAGTTTGCTGAAATCTCAGCAAAACTTTTTTCACCAAATCTTAATGATACTTGGTGGTAATGATCAGTTCACTAATCCCACTTCGCTGCCCAATTTTTATTATTCTAGGTTGAAGTATTCGTTTCCAGTAACACTTTGAATTTTTAGGTTTCACTCTGTTTTCTGCTATATAGATAGATGTGTTTGAAACTCTAAATCAAACACGGTTTGTGCTAGCTCCTTGAAATTTGACCAAATGAAGTAGTTCTAAGTTCTATCTCTATGGTTTGTTTCCTCTTGAAGTACCCCATGCAGAGACTGGCGAAAAACACTTTCGTTTGAAAGGGGTTGCCAAGCTTCCAAAAAACTACTAGTTTGCTGAAATCTCAGCAAACATTTTTTCACCAAATCTTCATGATACTTGGTGGTAATGATCATTTCACTAATCCCACTTGGCTGCCCAACTTTCACTCTTCTAGGTTCAAGCGTTCGTTTCCAGTAACACTTTGAATTTTTAGGTTTCACTCTGTTTTCTGCTATATAGATAGATGTGTTTGAAACTCTAAATCAAACACGGTTTGTGCTAGCTCCTTGAAACTTGCCCAACTGAAGTAGTTCTAAGTTCAATCTCTATGGTTTGTTTCCTCTTGAAGTACCACATGCAGAGACTGGCGAAAAACACATTCGTTTGAAAGGGGTGGCCAAGCTTCCAAAAAACTACTAGTTTGCTGAAATCTCAGCCAACATTTTTTCACCAAATCTTGATGATACATGGTGGTAATGATCAGTTCACTAAGCCCACTTGGCTGCCCAATTTTTACTAATCTAGGTTCAAGCGTTCGTTTCCAGTAACACTTTGAATTTTTAGGTTTCACTCTGTTTTCTGCTATATAGATAGATGTGTTTGAAACTCTAAATCAAACACGGTTTGTGCTAGCTCCTTGAAACTTGCCCAAATGAAGTAGTTCTAAGTTCAATCTCTATGGTTTGTTTCCTCTTGAAGTACCACATGCAGAGACTGGCGAAAAACACATTCGTTTGAAAGGGGTGGCCAAGCTTCCAAAAAACTACTAGTTTGCTGAAATCTCAGCAAAACTCTTTTCACCAAATCTTAATGATACTTGGTGGTAATGATCAGTTCACTAATCCCACTTGGCTATACAATTTTTATTCTTCTAGGTTGAAGCATTCGTTTCCAGTAACACTTTGAATTTTTAGGTTTCACTCTGTTATCTGCTATATAGATAGATGTGTTTGAAACTCTAAATCAAACACGGTTTGTGCTAGCTCCTTGAAATTTGACCAAATGAAGTAGTTCTATGTTCTATCTCTATGGTTTGTTTCTTCTTGAAGTACCCCATGCAGAGACTGGCGAAAAACACTTTCGTTTGAAAGGGGTTGCCAAGCTTCCAAAAAACTACTAGTTTGCTGAAATCTCAGCAAACATTTTTTCACCAAATCTTGATGATAATTGGTGGTAATGATCAGTTCACTAAGCCCACTTGGCTGCCCAACTTTCACTCTTCTAGGTTCAAGCGTTCGTTTACAGTAACACTTTGAATTTTTAGGTTTCACTCTGTTTTCTGCTATATAGATAGATGTGTTTGAAACTCTAAATCAAACACGGTTTGTGCTAGCTCCTTGAAACTTGACCAAATGAAGTAGTTCTAAGTTCTATCTCTATGGTTTGTTTCCTCTTGAAGTACCCCATGCAGAGACTGGCGAAAAACACTTTCGTTTGAAAGGGGTTGCCAAGCTTCCAAAAAACTACTAGTTTGCTGAAATCTCAGCAAACATTTTTTCACCAAATCTTGATGATACTTGGTGGTAATGATCAGTTCACTAAGCCCACTTGGCTGCCCAACTTTCACTCTTCTAGGTTCAAGCGTTCGTTTCCAGTAACACTTTGAATTTTTAGGTTTCACTCTGTTTTCTGCTATATAGATAGATGTGTTTGAAACTCTAAATCAAACACGGTTTGTGCTAGCTCCGTGAAACTTGACAAAGTAAGTAGTTCTAAGTTCTATCTCTTTGGTTTTTTTCCTCTTGAAGTACCCCATGCAGAGACTGGCGAAAAACACTTTCGTTTGAAAGGGGTTGCCAAGCTTCCAAAAAACTACTAGTTTTCTGAAATCTCAGCAAACATTTTTTCACCAAATCTTGATGATACTTGGTGGTAATGATCAGTTCACTAATCCCAATTGGCTGCCCAATTTTTATTCTTCTAGGTTGAAGCATTCGTTTCCAGTAACAGTTTGAATTTTTAGGATTCACTCTGTTTTCTCATATATAGATAGCTGTGTTTGGAATTCTAAATCAAACACGGTTTGTGCTAGCTCCTTGAATCTTGATCAAATGAAGTAGTTCTAAGTTCTATCTCTATGGTTTGTATGCTCTTGAAGTACCCCATGCAGAGACTGGCGAAAAACACTTTCGTTTGAAAGGGGTTGCCAAGCTTCCAAAAAACTACTAGTTTGCTGAAATCTCAGCAAACATTTTTTCACCAAATCTTGATGATACTTGGTGGTAATGATCAGCTCACTAAGAACACTTGGCTGCCCAATTTTTACTCTTCTAGGTTCAAGCATTCGTTTCCAGTAACACTTTGAATTTTTAGGTTTCACTCTGTTTTCTGCTAAATAGATAGCTGTGTTTGAAACTCTAAATCAAACACGGTTTGTGCTAGCTCCTTGAAACTTTACCAAATGAAGTAGTTCTATGTTCCATCTCTACGGTTTGTTTCCTCTTGAAGTACACCATGCAGAGACTGGCGAAAAACACTTTCGTTTGAAAGGGGTGGCCAAGCTTCCAAAAAACTACTAGTTTGCTGAAATCTCAGCAAAACTTTTTTCACCAAATCTTAATGATACTTGGTGGTAATGATCAGTTCACTAATCCCACTTCGCTGCCCAATTTTTATTATTCTAGGTTGAAGTATTCGTTTCCAGTAACACTTTGAATTTTTAGGTTTCACTCTGTTTTCTGCTATATAGATAGATGTGTTTGAAACTCTAAATCAAACACGGTTTGTGCTAGCTCCTTGAAATTTGACCAAATGAAGTAGTTCTAAGTTCTATCTCTATGGTTTGTTTCCTCTTGAAGTACCCCATGCATAGACTGGCGAAAAACACTTTCGTTTGAAAGGGGTTGCCAAGCTTCCAAAAAACTACTAGTTTGCTGAAATCTCAGCAAACATTTTTTCACCAAATCTTCATGATACTTGGTGGTAATGATCATTTCACTAATCCCACTTGGCTGCCCAACTTTCACTCTTCTAGGTTCAAGCGTTCGTTTCCAGTAACACTTTGAATTTTTAGGTTTCACTCTGTTTTCTGCTATATAGATAGATGTGTTTGAAACTCTAAATCAAACACGGTTTGTGCTAGCTCCTTGAAACTTGCCCAAATGAAGTAGTTCTAAGTTCAATCTCTATGGTTTGTTTCCTCTTGAAGTACCACATGCAGAGACTGGCGAAAAACACATTCGTTTGAAAGGGGTGGCCAAGCTTCCAAAAAACTACTAGTTTGCTGAAATCTCAGCCAACATTTTTTCACCAAATCTTGATGATACATGGTGGTAATGATCAGTTCACTAAGCCCACTTGGCTGCCCAATTTTTACTAATCTAGGTTCAAGCGTTCGTTTCCAGTAACACATTGAATTTTTAGGTTTCACTCTGTTTTCTGCTATATAGATAGATGTGTTTGAAACTCTAAATCAAACACGGTTTGTGCTAGCTCCTTGAAACTTTACCAAATGAAGTAGTTCTATGTTCCATCTCTATGGTTTGTTTCCTCTTGAAGTACACCATGCAGAGACTGGCGAAAAACACTTTCGTTTGAAAGGGGTGGCCAAGCTTCCAAAAAACTACTAGTTTGCTGAAATCTCAGCAAAACTTTTTACACCAAATCTTAATGATACTTGGTGGTAATGATCAGTTCACTAATCCCACTTGGCTACACAATTTTTATTCTTCTAGGTTGAAGCATTCGTTTCCAGTAACACTTTGAATTTTTAGGTTTCACTCTGTTATCTGCTATATAGATAGATGTGTTTGAAACTCTAAATCAAACACGTTTGTGCTAGCTCCTTGAAATTTGACCAAATGAAGTAGTTCTATGTTCTATCTCTATGGTTTGTTTCCTCTTGAAGTACCCCATGCAGAGACTGGCGAAAAACACTTTCGTTTGAAAGGGGTTGCCAAGCTTCCAAAAAACTACTAGTTTGCTGAAATCTCAGGAAACATTTTTTCACCAAATCTTGATGATAATTGGTGGTAATGATCAGTTCACTATGCCCACTTGGCTGCCCAACTTTCACTCTTCTAGGTTCAAGCGTTCGTTTCCAGTAACACTTTGAATTTTTAGGTTTCACTCTGTTTTCTGCTATATAGATAGATGTGTTTGAAACTCTAAATCAAACACGGTTTGTGCTAGCTCCTTGAAACTTGACCAAGTGAAGTAGTTCTAAGTTCTATCTCTATGGTTTGTTTCCTCTTGAAGTACCCCATGCAGAGACTGGCGAAAAACACTTTCGTTTGAAAGGGGTTGCCAAGCTTCCAAAAAACTACTAGTTTGCTGAAATCTCAGCAAACCTTTTTTCACCAAATCTTGATGATACTTGGTGGTAATGATCAGTTCACTAAGCCCACTTGGCTGCCCAACTTTCACTCTTCTAGGTTCAAGCGTTCGTTTCCAGTAACACTTTGAATTTTTACGTTTCACTCTGTTTTCTGCTAAATAGATAGCTGTGTTTGAAACTCTAAATCAAACACGGTTTGTTCTAGCTCCTTGAAACTTTACCAAATGAAGTAGTTCTATGTTCCATCTCTACGGTTTGTTTCCTCTTGAAGTACACCATGCAGAGAGTGGCGAAAAACACTTTCGTTTGAAAGGGGTGGCCAAGCTTCCAAAAAACTACTAGTTTGCTGAAATCTCAGCAAAACTTTTTTCACCAAATATTAATGATACTTGGTGGTAATGATCAGTTCACTAATCCCACTTGGCTGCCCAATTTTTATTCTTCTAGGTTGAAGCATTCGTTTCCAGTAACACTTTGAATTTTTAGGTTTCACTCTGTTTTCTGCTATATAGATAGATGTGTTTGAAACTCTAAATCAAACACGGTTTGTGCTAGCTCCTTGAAATTTGACCAAATGAAGTAGTTCTAAGTTCTATCTCTATGGTTTGTTTCCTCTTGAAGTACCCCATGCAGAGACTGGCGAAAAACACTTTCGTTTGAAAGGGGTTGCCAAGCTTCCAAAAAACTACTAGTTTGCTGAAATCTCAGCAAACATTTTTTCACCAAATCTTTATGATACTTGGTGGTAATGATCAGTTCACTAATCCCAATTCGCTGCCCAATTTTTATTCTTCTAGGTTGAAGCATTCGTTTCCAGTAACAGTTTGAATTTTTAGGATTCACTCTGTTTTCTCATATATAGATAGCTGTGTTTGGAATTCTAAATCAAACAGGGTTTGTGCTAGCTCCTTGAAACTTGATCAAATGAAGTAGTTCTAAGTTCTATCTCTATGGTTTGTATCCTCTTGATGTACCCCATGCAGAGACTGGCGAAAAACACTTTCGTTTGAAAGGGGTTGCCAAGCTTCCAAAAAACTACTAGTTTGCTGAAATCTCAGCAAACATTTTTTCACCAAATCTTGATGATACTTGGTGGTAATGATCAGCTCACTAAGCCCACTTGGCTGCCCAATTTTTACTCTTCTAGGTTCAAGCGTTCGTTTCCAGTAACACTTTGAATTTTTAGGTTTCACTCTGTTTTCTGCTATATAGATAGATGTGTTTGAAACTCTAAATCAAACACGGTTTGTGTTAGCTCCTTGAAACTTGACCAAATGAAGAAGTTCTTAGTTCTGTCTCTATGGTTTGTTTCCTCTTGAAGTACCCCATGCAGAGACTGGCGAAAAACACTTTCGTTTGAAAGGGGTTGCCAAGCTTCCAAAAAACGACTAGTTTGCTGAAATCTCAGCAAACATTTTTTCACCAAATCTTGATGATACTTGGTGGTGATGATCAGTTCACTAATCCCACTTGGCTGCCAAATTTTTATTCTTCTAGGTTGAAGCATTCGTTTCCAGTAACACTTTGATTTTTTAGGTTTCACTCTGTTTTCTGCTATATAGATAGATGTGTTTGAAACTCTAAATCAAACACGGTTTGTGCTAGCTCCGTGAAACTTGACAAAGTAAGTAGTTCTAAGTTCTATCTCTATGGTTTGTTTCCTCTTGAAGTACCCCATGCAGAGACTGGCGAAAAACACTTTCGTTTGAAAGGGGTTGCCAAGCTTCCAAAAAACTACTAGTTTTCTGAAATCTCAGCAAACATTTTTTCACCAAATCTTGATGATACTTGGTGGTAATGATCAGTTCACTAATCCCAATTGGCTGCCCAATTTTTATTCTTCTAGGTTGAAGCATTCGTTTCCAGTAACAGTTTGAATTTTTAGGATTCACTCTGTTTTCTCATATATAGATAGCTGTGTTTGGAATTCTAAATCAAACACGGTTTGTGCTAGCTCCTTGAAACTTGATCAAATGAAGTAGTTCTAAGTTCTATCTCTATGGTTTGTATCCTCTTGAAGTACCCCATGCAGAGACTGGCGAAAAACACTTTCGTTTGAAAGGGGTTGCCAAGCTTCCAAAAAACTACTAGTTTGCTGAAATCTCAGCAAACATTTTTTCACCAAATCTTGATGATACTTGGTGGTAATGATCAGCTCACTAAGCCCACTTGGCTGCCCAATTTTTACTCTTCTAGGTTCAAGCGTTCGTTTCCAGTAACACTTTGAATTTTTAGGTTTCACTCTGTTTTCTGCTAAATAGATAGCTGTGTTTGAAACTCTAAATCAAACACGGTTTGTGCTAGCTCCTTGAAACTTTACCAAATGAAGTAGTTCTATGTTCCATCTCTACGGTTTGTTTCCTCTTGAAGTACCCCATGCAGAGAGTGGCGAAAAACACTTTCGATTGAAAGGGGTTGCCAAGCTTCCAAAAAACTACTAGTTTTCTGAAATCTCAGCAAACATTTTTTCACCAAATCTTGATGATACTTGGTGGTAATGATAAGTTCACTAATCCCAATTGGCTGCCCAATTTTTATTCTTCTAGGTTGAAGCATTCGTTTCCAGTAACAGTTTGAATTTTTAGGATTCACTCTGTTTTCTCATATATAGATAGCTGTGTTTGGAATTCTAAATCAAACACGGTTTGTGCTAGCTCCTTGAAACTTGATCAAATGAAGTAGTTCTAAGTTCTATCTCTATGGTTTGTATCCTCTTGAAGTACCCCATGCAGAGGCTGGCGAAAAACACTTTCGTTTGAAAGGGGTTGCCAAGCTTCCAAAAAACTACTAGTTTGCTGAAATCTCAGCAAACATTTTTTCACCAAATCTTGATGATACTTGGTGGTAATGATCACCTCACTAAGCCCACTTGGCTGCCCAATTTTTACTCTTCAAGGTTCAAGCGTTCGTTTCCAGTAACACTTTGAATTTTTAGGTTTCACTCTGTTTTCTGCTAAATAGATAGCTGTGTTTGAAACTCTAAATCAAACACGGTTTGTGCTAGCTCCTTGAAACTTTACCAAATGAAGTAGTTCTATGTTCCATCTCTACGGTTTGTTTCCTCTTGAAGTACACCATGCAGAGACAGGCGAAAAACACTTTCGTTTGAAAGGGGTGGCCAAGCTTCCAAAAAACTACTAGTTTGCTGAAATCACAGCAAAACTTTTTTCACCAAATCTTAATGATACTTGGTGGTAATGATCAGTTCACTAATCCCACTTGGCTGCCCAATTTTTATTCTTCTAGGTTGAAGCATTCGTTTCCAGTAACACTTTGAATTTTTAGGTTTCACTCTGTTTTCTGCTATATGGATAGATGTGTTTGAAACTCTAAATCAAACACGGTTTGTGCAGGCTCCTTGAAATTTGACCAAATGAAGTAGTTCTAAGTTCTATCTCTATGGTTTGTTTCCTCTTGAAGTACCCCATGCAGAGACTGGCGAAAAACACTTTCGTTTGAAAGGGGTTGCCAAGCTTCCAAAAAACTACTAGTTTGCTGAAATCTCAGCAAACATTTTTTCACCAAATCTTGATGATACTTGGTGGTAATGATCAGTTCACTAATCCCACTTGGCTGCAGAATTTTTATTCTTCTAGGTTGAAGCATTCGTTTCCAGTAACAGTTTGAATTTTTAGGTTTCACTCTGTTTTCTCATACATAGATAGCTGTGTTTGGAATTCTAAATCAAACATGGTTTGTGCTAGCTCCTTGAAACTTGACAAAATGAAGTAGTTCTAAGTTCTATCTCTATGGTTTGTTTCCTCTTGAAGTACCCCATGCAGAGACTGGCGAAAAACACTTTCGTTTGAAAGGGGTTGCCAAGCTTCCAAAAAACTACTAGTTTGCTGAAATCTCAGCACACATTTTTTACCAAAACTTGATGATATTTGGTGGTAATGATCATTTCACTAATCCCACTTGGATGCCCTACTTTCACTCTTCTAGATTCAAGCATTCGTTTCCAGTAACACTTTGAATTTTTAGGTTTCACTCTGTTTTCTGCTATATAGATAGATGTGTTTGAAACTCTAAATCAAACACGGTTTGTGCTAGCTCCTTGAAACTTTACCAAATGAAGTAGTTCTATGTTCCATATCTATGGTTTGTTTCCTCTTGAAGTACACCATGCAGAGACTGGCGAAAAACACTTTCGTTTGAAAGGGGTTGCCAAGCTTCCAAAAAACTACTAGTTTGCTGAAATCTCAGCAAACATTTTTTCACCAAATCTTGATGATACTTGGTGGTAATGATCAGCTCACTAAGCCCACTTGGCTGCCCAACTTTCACTCTTCTAGGTTCAAGCGTTCGTTTCCAGTAACCCTTTGAATTTTTAGGTTTCACTCTGTTTTCTGCTATATAGATAGATGTGTTTGAAACTCTAAATCAAACACGGTTTGTGATAGCTCCTTGAATCTTGACCAAATGAAGTAGTTCTATGTTCCATCTCTACGGTTTGTTTCCTCTTGAAGTACACCATGCAGAGACTGGTGAAAAACACTTTCGTTTGAAAGGGGTGGCCAAGCTTCCAAAAAACTACTAGTTTGCTGAAATCTCAGCAAACATTTTTTCACCAAATCTTGATGATACTTGGTGGTAATGATCAGTTCACTAATCCCACTTGGCTGCCCAATTTTTATTCTTCTAGGTTGAAGCATTCGTTTCCAGTAACAGTTTGAATTTTTAGGTTTCACTCTGTTTTCTCATACATAGATAGCTGTGTTTGGAATTCTAAATCAAACATGGTTTGTGCTAGCTCCTTGAAACTTGACCAAATGAAGTAGTTCTAAGTTCTATCTCTATGGTTTTTTTCCTCTTGAAGTACCCCATGCAGAGACTGGCGAAAAACACTTTCGTTTGAAAGGGGTTGCCAAGCTTCCAAAAAACTACTAGTTTGCTGAAATCTCAGCACACCTTTTTTCACCAAAACTTGATGATACTTGCTGGTAATGATCATTTCACTAATCCCACTTGGCTGCCCAACTTTCACTCTTCTAGGTTCAAGCGTTCGTTTCCAGTAACACTTTGAATTTTTAGGTTTCACTCTGTTTTCTGCTATATAGATAGATGTGTTTGAAACTCTAAATCAAACACGGTTTGTGCTAGCTCCTTGAAACTTGACCAAATGAAGTAGTTCTAAGTTCTATCTCTATGGTTTGTTTCCTCTTGAAGTACCCCATGCAGAGACTGGTGAAAAACACTTTCGTTTGAAAGGGGTGGCCAAGCTTCCAAAAAACTACTAGTTTGCTGAAATCTCAGCAAACATTTTTTCACCAAATCTTGATGATACTTGGTGGAATGATCAGTTCACTAAGCCCACTTGGCTGCCCAATTTTTACTCTTCTAGGTTCAAGCGTTCGTTTCCAGTAACACTTTGAATTTTTAGGTTTCACTCTGTTTCCTGCCATATAGATAGATGTGTTTGAAACTCTAAATCAAACACGGTTTGTGCTAGCTCCTTGAAACTTTACCAAATGAAGTAGTTCTATGTTCCATCTCTATGGTTTGTTTCCTCTTGAAGTACACCATGCAGAGACTGGGGAAAAACACTTTCGTTTGAAAGGGGTGGCCAAGCTTCCAAAAACTACTAGTTTGCTGAACTCTCAGAAAAACTTTTTTCACCAAATCTTAATGATACTTGGTGGTAATGATCAGTTCACTAATCCCACTTGGCTGCCCAATTTTTATTCTTCTAGGTTGAAGCATTCGTTTCCAGTAACAGTTTGAATTTTTAGGTTTCACTCTGTTTTCTCATACATAGATAGCTGTGTTTGGAATTCTAAATCAAACACGGTTTGTGCTAGCTCCTTGAAACTTGACCAAATGAAGTAGTTCTAAGTTCTATCTCTATGGTTTGTTTCCTCTTGAAATACCCCATGCAGAGACTGGCGAAAAACACTTTCGTTTGAAAGGGGTTGCCAAGCTTCCAAAAAACTACTAGTTTGCTGAAATTTCAGCACACCTTTTTTCACCAAAACTTGATGATACTTGGTGGTAATGATCATTTCACTAATCCCACTTGGCTGCCCAACTTTCACTCTTCTAGGTTCAAGCGTTCGTTTCCAGTAACACTTTGAATTTTTAGGTTTCACTCTGTTTCCTGCTATATAGATAGATGTGCTTGAAACTCTAATCAAACACGGTTTGTGCTAGCTCCTTGAAACTTGACCAAATGAAGTAGTTCTAAGTTCTATCTCTATGGTTTGTTTCCTCTTGAAGTACCCCATGCAGAGACTGGTGAAAAACACTTTCGTTTGAAAGGGGTGGCCAAGCTTCCAAAAAACTACTAGTTTGCTGAAATCTCAGCAAACATTTTTTCACCAAATCTTGATGATACTTGGTGGAATGATCAGTTTACTAAGCCCACTTGGCTGCCCAATTTTTACTCTTCTAGGTTCAAGCGTTCGTTTCCAGTAACACTTTGAATTTTTAGGTTTCACTCTGTTTCCTGCTATATAGATAGATGTGTTTGAAACTCTAAATCCAACACGGTTTGTGCTAGCTCCTTGAAACTTTATTAAATGAAGTAGTTCTATGTTCCATCTCTATGGTTTGTTTCCTCATGAAGTACACCATGCAGAGACTGGGGAAAAACACTTTCGTTTGAAAGGGGTGGCCAAGCTTCCAAAAACTACTAGTTTGCTGAACTCTCAGCAAAACTTTTTTCACCAAATCTTAATGATACTTGGTGGTAATGATCAGTTCACTAATCCCACTTGGCTGCCCAATTTTTATTCTTCTAGGTTGAAGCATTCGTTTCCAGTAACAGTTTGAATTTTAGGTTTCACTCTGTTTTCTCATACATAGATAGCTGTGTTTGGAATTCTAAATCAAACACGGTTTGTGCTAGCTCCTTGAAACTTGACCAAATGAAGTAGTTCTAAGTTCTATCTCTATGGTTTGTTTCCTCTTGAAGTACCCCATGCAGAGACTGGCGAAAAACACTTTCGTTTGAAAGGGGTTGCCAAGCTTCCAAAAAACTACTAGTTTGCTGAAATTTCAGCACACCTTTTTTCACCAAAACTTGATGATACTTGGTGGTAATGATCATTTCACTAATCCCACTTGGATGCCCAACTTTCACTCTTCTAGGTTCAAGCGTTCGTTTCCAGTACAACTTTGAATTTTTAGGTTTCACTCTGTTTTCTGCTTTATAGATAGATGTGTTTGAAACTCTAAATCAAACACGGTTTGTGCTAGCACTTTGAAACTTTACCAAATGAAGTAGTTCTATGTTCCATCTCTATGGTTTGTTTCCTCTTGAAGTACACCATGCAGAGACTGGCGAAAAACACTTTCATTTGAAAGGGGTGGTCAAGCTTCCAAAAAACTACTAGTTTGCTGAAATCTCAGCAAAACTTTTTTCACCAAATCTTAATGATACTTGGTGGTAATGATCAGTTCCCTAATCCCACGTGGCTACCCAATTTTTATTCTTAAAGGTTGAAGCATTCGTTTCCAGTAACACTTTGAATTTTTAGGTTTCACTCTGTTTTCTGCTATATAGATAGATGTGTTTGAAACTCTAAATCAAACACGGTTTGTGCTAGCTCCTTGAAATTTGACCAAATGAATTAGTTCTAAGTTCTATCTCTATGGTTTGTTTCCTCTTGAAGTACCCCATGCAGAGACTGGAGAAAAACCCTTTCATTTGAAAGGGGTTGCCAAGGTTCCAAAAAACTACTAGTTTGCTGAAATCTCAGCAAACATTTTTTCACCAAATCTTGATGATACTTGGTGGTAATGATCAGTTCACTAAGCCCACTTGGCTGCCCAATTTTTACTATTCTAGGTTCAAGCGTTCGTTTCCTGTAACACTTTGAATTTTTAGGTTTCACTCTGTTTTCTGCTATATAGATAGATGTGTTTGAAACTCTAAATCAAACACGGTTTGTGCTAGCTCCTTGAAACTTTACCAAATGAAGTAGTTCTATGTTCCATTTCTATGGTTTGTTTCCTCTTGAAGTACACCATTCAGAGACTGGCGAAAAACACTTTCGTTTGAAAGGGGTGGCCAAGCTTCCAAAAAACTACTAGTTTGCTGAAATCTCAGCAAAACTTTTTTCACCAAATCTTGATGATACTTGGTGGTAATGATCAGTTCACTAATCCCACTTCGCTGCCCAATATTTATTCTTCTATGTTGAAGCATTCGTTTCCAGTAACAGTTTGAATTTTTAGGTTTCACTCTGTTTTCTCATACATAGATAGCTGTGTTTGGAATTCTAAATCAAACACGGTTTGTGCTAGCTCCTTGAAACTTGACCAAATGAAGTAGTTCTAAGTTCTATCTCTATGGTTTGTTTCCTCTTGAAGTACCCCATGCAGAGACTGGCGAAAAACACTTTCGTTTGAAAGGGGTTGCCAAGCTTCCAAAAAACTACTAGTTTGCTGAAATCTCAGCACACCTTTTTTCACCAAAACTTGATGATACTTGGTGGTAATGATCATTTCACTAATCCCACTTGGCTGCCCAACTTTCACTCTTCTAGGTTCAAGCGTTCGTTTCCAGTAACACTTTGAATTTTTAGGTTTCACTCTGTTTCCTGCTGTATAGATAGATGTGTTTGAAACTCTAAATCAAAAACGGTTTGTGCTAGCTCCTTGAAACTTTACCAAATGAAGTAGTTCTATGTTCCATCTCTATGGTTTGTTTCCTCTTGAAGTACACCATGCAGAGACTGGGGAAAAACACTTTCGTTTGAAAGGGGTGGCCAAGCTTCCAAAAAACTACTAGTTTGCTGAACTCTCAGCAAAACTTTTTTCACCAAATCTTAATGATACTTGGTGGTAATGATCAGTTCACTAATCCCACTTGGCTGCCCAATTTTTATTCTTCTAGGTTGAAGCATTCCTTTCCAGTAACAGTTTGAATTTTTAGGTTTCACTCTGTTTTCTCATACATAGATAGCTGTGTTTGGAATTCTAAATCAAACACGGTTTGTGCTAGCTCCTTGAAACTTGACCAAATGAAGTAGTTCTAAGTTCTATCTCTATGGTTTGTTTCCTCTTGAAGTACCCCATGCAGAGACTTGCGAAATACACTTTCGTTTGAAAGGGGTTGCCAAGCTTCCAAAAAACTACTAGTTTGCTGAAATCTCAGCAAACATTTTTTCTCCAAAACATGATGATACTTGGTGGTAATGATCATTTCACTAATCCCACTTGGATGCCCAACTTTCACTCTTCTAGGTTCAAGCGTTCGTTTCCAGTAACACTTTTAATTTTTAGGTTTCACTCTGTTTTCTCCTATATAGATAGATGTGTTTGAAACTCTAAATCAAACACGGTTTGTGCTAGCTCCTTGAAACTTGACCGAATGAAGTAGTTCTAAGTTCTATCTCTATGGTTTGTTTCCTCTTGAAGTACCCCATGCAGAGACTGGCGAAAAACACTTTCGTTTGAAAGGGGTGGCCAAGCTTCCAAAAAACTACTAGTTTGCTGAAATCTCAGCAAACATTTTTTCACCAAACCTTGATGATACTTGGTGGTAATGATCAGTTCACTAAGCCCACTTGGCTGCCCAATTTTTACTCTTCTAGGTTCAAGCGTTCATTTCCAGTAACACTTTGAATTTTGAGGTTTCACTCTGTTTTCTGCTTTATAGATAGATGTGTTTGAAACTGTAAATCAAACACGGTTTGTGCTAGCTTTTTGAAACTTTACCAAATGAAGTAGTTCTATGTTCCATATCTATGGTTTGTTTCCTCTTGAAGTACACCATGCAGAGACTGGAGAAAAACACTTTCGTTTGAAAGGGGTTGCCAAGATTCCAAAAAACTACTAGTTTGCTGAAATCTCAGCAAACCTTTTTCACCATATCTTGATGATACTTGGTGGTAATGATCAGTTCACTAATCTCACTTGGCTACCCAACTTTCACTCTTCTAGGTTCAAGCGTTCGTTTCCAGTAACACTTTGAATTTTTAGGTTTCACTCTGTTTTCTGCTATATAGATAGATGTGTTTGAAACTCTAAATCAAACACGGTTTGTGTTAGCTCCTTGAAACTTGAGCAAATGAAGAAGTTCTAAGTTCTATCTCTATGGTTTGTTTCTTCTTGAAGTACCCCATGCAGAGACTGGCGAAAAACACTTTCGTTTGAAAGGGGTTGCCAAGCTTCCAAAAAACTACTAGTTTGCTGAAATCTCAGCAAACATTTTTTCACCAAATCTTGATGATACTTGGTGGTAATGATCAGTTCACTAATCCCACTTGGCTGCCCAATTTTTATTCTTCTAGGTTGAAGCATTCGTTTCCAGTAACACTTTGAATTTTTAGGTTTCACTCTGTTTTCTGCTATATAGATAGATGTGTTTGAAACTCTAAATCAAACACGGTTTGTGCTAGCTCCGTGAAACTTGACAAAGTAAGTAGTTCTAAGTTCTATCTCTATGGTTTGTTTCCTCTTGAAGTACCCCATGCAGAGACTGGCGAAAAACACTTTCGTTTGAAAGGGGTTGCCAAGCTTCCAAAAAACTACTAGTTTGCTGAAATCTCAGCAAACATTTTTTCACCAAATCTTGATGATACTTGGTGGTAATGATCAGTTCACTAATCCTACTTGGCTGCCCAATTTTTATTCTTCTAGGTTGAAGCATTCGTTTCCAGTAACAGTTTGAATTTTTAGGTTTCACTCTGTTTTCTCATACATAGGTAGCTGTGTTTGGAATTCTAAATCAAACATGGTTTGTGCTAGCTCCTTGAAACTTGACCAAATGAAGTAGTTCTAAGTTCTATCTCTATGGTTTGTTTCCTCTTGAAGTACCCCATGCAGAGACTGGCGAAAAACACTTTCGTTTGAAAGGGGTTGCCAAGCTTCCAAAAAACTACTAGTTTGCTGAAATCTCAGCACACCTTTTTTCACCAAAACTTGATGATACTTGGTGGGAATGATCATTTCACTAATCCCACTTGGCTGCCCAACTTTTACTCTTCTAGGTTCAAGCGTTCGTTTCCAGTAACACTTTGAATTTTTAGGTTTCACTCTGTTTCCTGCTATATAGATAGATGTGTTTGAAACTGTAAATCAAACACGGTTTGTGCTAGCTCCTTGAAACTTTACCAAATGAAGTAGTTCTATGTTATATCTCTATGGTTTGTTTCCTCTTGAAGTACACCATGCAGAGACTGGGGAAAAACACTTTCGTTTGAAAGGGGTGGCCAAGCTTCCAAAAAACTACTAGTTTGCTGAACTCTCAGCAAAACTTTTTTCACCAAATCTTAATGATACTGGGTGGTAATGATCAGTTCACTAATCCCACTTGGCTGCCCAATTTTTATTCTTCTAGGTTGAAGCATTCGTTTCCAGTAACAGTTTGAATTTTTAGGTTTCACTCTGTTTTCTCATACATAGATAGCTGTGTTTGGAAATCTAAATCAAACATGGTTTGTGCTAGCTCCTTGAAACTTGACCAAATGAGGTAGTTCTAAGTTCTATCTCTATGGTTTGTTTCCTCTTGAAGTACCCCATGCAGAGACTGGCGAAAAACCCTTTCGTTTGAAAGGGGTTGCCAAGCTTCCAAAAAACTACTAGTTTGCTGAAATCTCAGCAAACATTTTTTCACCAAAACTTGATGATACTTGGTGGTAATGATCATTTCACTAATCCCACTTGGCTGCCCAACTTTCACTCTTCTAGGTTCAAGCGTTCGTTTCCAGTAACACTTTGAATTTTTAGGTTTCACTCTGTTTTCTGCTATATAGATAGATGTGTTTGAAACTCTAAATCAAACACGGTTTGTGCTAGCTCCTTGAAACTTCACCGAATGAAGTAGTTCTAAGTTCTATCTCTATGGTTTGTTTCCTCTTGAAGTACCCCATGCAGAGACTGGCGAAAAACACTTTCGTTTGAAAGGGGTGGCCAAGCTTCCAAAAAACTACTAGTTTGCTGAAATCTCAGCAAACATTTTTTCACCAAACCTTGATGATACTTGGTGGTAATGATCAGTTCACTAAGCCCACTTGGCTGCCCAATTTTTACTCTTCTAGGTTCAAGCGTTCGTTTCCAGTAACACTTTGAATTTTTAGGTTTCACTCTGTTTTCTGCTTTATAGATAGATGTGTTTGAAACTGTAAATCAAACACGGTTTGTGCTAGGTTTTTGAAACTTTACCAAATGAAGTAGTTCTATGTTCCATCTCTACGGTTTGTTTCCTCTTGAAGTACACCATGCAGAGACTGGCGAAAAACACTTTCATTTGAAAGGGGTGGCCAAGCTTCCAAAAAACTACTAGTTTGCTGAAATCTCAGCAAACATTTTTTCACATAATCTTGATGATACTTGGTGGTAATGATCAGTTCACTAATCCCAATTGGCTGCCCAACTTTCACTCTTCTAGGTTCAAGCGTTCGTTTCCAGTAACACTTTGAATTTTTAGGTTTCACTCTGTTTTCTGCTATATAGATAGATGTGTTTGAAACTCTAAATCAAACACGGTTTGTGCTAGCTCCTTGAAACTTGATCAAATGAAGTAGTTCTAAGTTCTATCTCTAAGGTTTGTTTCCTCTTGAAGTACCCCATGCAGAGACTGGCGAAAAACACTTTCGTTTGAAAGGGGTTGCCAAGCTTCCAAAAAACTACTAGTTTGCTGAAATCTCAGCAAACCTTTTTTCACCAAATCTTGAGGATACTTGGTGGTAATGATCAGCTCACTAAGCCGACTTGGCTGCCCAATTTTTACTCTTCTAGGTTCAAGCGTTCGTTTCCAGTAACACTTTGAATTTTTAGGTTCCACTCTGTTTTCTGCTAAATAGATAGATGTGTTTGAAACTCTAAATTAAACACGGTTTGTGCTAGCTCCTTGAAACTTTACCAAATGTAGTAGTTCTATGTTCCATCTCTACGGTTTGTTTCCTCTTGAAGTACACCATGCAGAGACTGGCGAAAAACACTTTCGTTTGAAAGGGGTTGCCAAGCTTCCAAAAAACTACTAGTTTGCTGAAATCTCAGCAAACATTTTTCACCAAATCTTGATGATACTTGGTGGTAATGATAAGCTCACTAAGCCCACTTGGCTGCCCAATTTTTACTCTTCTAGGTTCAAGCGTTCGTTTCCAGTAACACTTTGAATTTTTAGGTTTCACTCTGTTTTCTGCTAAATAGATAGCTGTGTTTGAAACTCTAAATCAAACACGGTTTGTGCTAGCTCCTTGAAACTTTACCAAATGAAGTAGTTCTATGTTCCATCTCTACGGTTTTTTTTCTCTTGAAGTACACCATGCAGAGACTGGCGAAAAACACTTTCGTTTGAAAGGGGTGGCCAAGCTTCCAAAAAACTACTAGTTTGCTGAAATCTCAGCAAAACTTTTTTCACCAAATCTTAATGATACTTGGTGGTAATGATCAGTTCACTAATCCCACTTGGCTGCCCAATTTTTATTCTTCTAGGTTGAAGCATTCGTTTCCAGTAACACTTTGAATTTTTAGGTTTCACTCTGTTTTCTGCTATATAGATAGATGTGTTTGAAACTCTAAATCAAACACGGTTTGTGCTAGCTCCTTGAAATTTGACCAAATGAAGTAGTTCTAAGTTCTATCTCTATGGTTTGTTTCCTCTTGAAGTACCCCATGCAGAGACTGGCGAAAAACACTTTCGTTTGAAAGGGGTTGCCAAGCTTCCAAAAAACTACTAGTTTGCTGAAATCTCAGCAAACATTTTTTCACCAAATCTTGATGATACTTGGTGGTAATGATCAGTTCACTAATCCTACTTGGCTGCCCAATTTTTATTCTTCTAGGTTGAAGCATTCGTTTCCAGTAACAGTTTGAATTTTTAGGTTTCACTCTGTTTTCTCATACATAGATAGCTGTGTTTGGAATTCTAAATCAAACATGGTTTGTGCTAGCTCCTTGAAACTTGACCAAATGAAGTAGTTCTAAGTTCTATCTCTATGGTTTGTTTCCTCTTGAAGTACCCCATGCAGAGACTGGCGAAAAACACTTTCGTTTGAAAGGGGTTGCCAAGCTTCCAAAAAACTACTAGTTTGCTGAAATCTCAGCACACCTTTTTTCACCAAAACATGATGATACTTGGTGGTAATGATCATTTCACTAATCCCACTTGGCTGCCCAACTTTCACTCTTCTAGGTTCAAGCGTTCGTTTCCAGTAACACTTTGAATTTTTAGGTTTCACTCTGTTTCCTGCTATATAGATAGATGTGTTTGAAACTCTAAATCAAACACGGTTTGTGCTAGCTCCTTGAAACTTTACCAAATGAAGTAGTTCTATGTTATATCTCTATGGTTTGTTTCCTCTTGAAGTACACCATGCGGAGACTGGGGAAAAACACTTTCGTTTGAAAGGGGTGGCCAAGCTTCCAAAAAACTACTAGTTTGCTGAACTCTCAGCAAAACTTTTTTCACCAAATCTTAATGATACTTGGTGGTAATGATCAGTTCACTAATCCCACTTGGCTGCCCAATTTTTATTCTTCTAGGTTGAAGCATTCGTTTCCAGTAACAGTTTGAATTTTTAGGTTTCACTCTGTTTTCTCATACATAGATAGCTGTGTTTGGAATTCTAAATCAATCACGGTTTGTGCTAGCTCCTTGAAACTTGACCAAATGAAGTAGTTCTAAGTTCTATCTCTATGGTTTGTTTCCTCTTGAAGTACCCCATGCAGAGACTGGCGAAAAACCCTTTCGTTTGAAAGGGGTTGCCAAGCTTCCAAAAAACTACTAGTTTGCTGAAATCTCAGCAAACATTTTTTCACCAAAACTTGATGATACTTGGTGGTAATGATCATTTCACTAATCCCACTCTGCTGCCCAACTTTCACTCTTCTAGGTTCAAGCGTTCGTTTCCAGTAAGACTTTGAATTTTTAGGTTTCACTCTGTTTTCTGCTATAGAGATAGATGTGTTTGAAACTCTAAATCAAACACGGTTTGTGCTAGCTCCTTGAAACTTGACCGAATGAAGTAGTTCTAAGTTCTATCTCTATGGTTTGTTTCCTCTTGAAGTACCCCATGCAGAGACTGGCGAAAAACACTTTCGTTTGAAAGGGGTGGCCAAGCTTCCAAAAAACTACTAGTTTGCTGAAATCTCAGCAAACATTTTTTCACCAAACCTTGATGATACTTGGTGGTAATGATCAGTTCACTAAGCCCACTTGGCTGCCCAATTTTTACTCTTCTAGGTTCAAGCATTCGTTTCCAGTAACACTTTGAATTTTTAGGTTTCACTCTGTTTTCTGCTTTATAGATAGATGTGTTTGAAACTGTAAATCAAAAACGGTTTGTGCTAGCTTTTTGAAACTTTACCAAATGAAGTAGTTCTATGTTCCATCTCTATGGTTTGTTTCCTCTTGAAGTACACCATGCAGAGACTGGCGAAAAACACTTTCATTTGAAAGTGGTGGCCAAGCTTCCAAAAAACTACTAGTTTGCTGAAATCTCAGCAAACATTTTTTCACATTATCTTGATGATACTTGGTGGTAATGATCAGTTCACTAATCCCAATTGGCTGCCCAACTTACACTCTTCTAGGTTCAAGCGTTCGTTTCCAGTAACACTTTGAATTTTTAGGTTTCACTCTGTTTTCTGCTATATAGATAGATGTGTTTGAAACTCTAAATCAAACACGGTTTGTGCTAGCTCCTTGAAACTTTAACAAATGAAGTAGTTCTAAGTTCTATCTCTATGGTTTGTTTCCTCTTGAAGTACCCCATGCAGAGACTGGCGAAAAACACTTTCGTTTGAAAGGGGTTGCCAAGCTTCCAAAAAACTACTAGTTTGCTGAAATCTCAGCACACCTTTTTTCACCAAAACTTGATGATACTTGCTGGTAATGATCATTTCACTAATCCCACTTCGCTGCCCAACTTTCACTCTTCTAGGTTCAAGCGTTCGTTTCCAGTAACACTTTGAATTTTTAGGTTTCACTCTGTTTTCTGCTATATAGATAGATGTGTTTGAAACTCTAAATCAAACACGGTTTGTGCTAGCTACTTGAAACTTGACCAAATGAAGTAGTTCTAAGTTCTACCTCTATGGTTTGTTTCCTCTTGAAGTACCCCATGCAGAGACTGGTGAAAACCACTTTCGTTTGAAAGGGGTGGCCAAGCTTCCAAAAAACTACTAGTTTGCTGAAATTTCAGCAAACATTTTTTCACCAAATCTTGATGATACTTGGTGGAATGATCAGTTCACTAAGCCCACTTGGCTGCCCAATTTTTACTCTTCTAGGTTCTAGCGTTCGTTTCCAGTAACACTTTGAATTTTTAGGTTTCACTCTGTTTCCTGCTATATAGATAGATGTGTTTGAAACTCTAAATCAAACACGGTTTGTGCTAGCTCCTTGAAACTTTACCAAATGAAGTAGTTCTATGTTCCATCTCTATGGTTTGTTTCCTCTTGAAGTACACCATGCAGAGACTCTGGAAAAACACTTTCGTTTGAAAGGGTGGCCAAGCTTCCAAAAAACTACTAGTTTGCTGAACTCTCAGCAAAACTTTTTTCACCAAATCTTAATGATACTGGGTGGTAATGATGAGTTCACTAATCCCACTTGGCTGCCCAATTTTTATTCTTCTAGGTTGAAGCATTCGTTTCCAGTAACAGTTTGAATTTTTAGGTTTCACTCTGTTTTCTCATACATAGATAGCTGTGTTTGGAATTCTAAATCAAACACGGTTTGTGCTAGCTCCTTGAAACTTGACCAAATGAAGTAGTTCTAAGTTCTATCTCTATGGTTTGTTTCCTCTTGAAGTACCCCATGCAGAGACTTGCGAAAAACACTTTCGTTTGAAAGGGGTTGCCAAGCTTCCAAAAAACTACTAGTTTGCTGAAATCTCAGCAAACATTTTTTCACCAAAACTTGATGATACTTGGTGGTAATGATCATTTCACTAATCCCACTTGGATGCCCAACTTTCACTCTTCTAGGTTCAAGCGTTCGTTTCCAGTAACACTTTGAATTTTTAGGTTTCACTCTGTTTTCTGCTATATAGATAGATGTGTTTGAAACTCTAAATCAAACACGGTTTGTGCTAGCTCCTTGAAACTTGACCAAATGAAGTAGTTCTAAGTTCTATCTCTATGGTTTGTTTCCTCTTGAAGTACCCCATGCAGAGACTGGCGAAAAACACTTTCATTTGAAAGGGGTGGCCAAGCTTCCAAAAAACTACTAGTTTGCTGAAATCTCAGCAAACATTTTTTCACCAAACCTTGATGATACTTGGTGGTAATGATCAGTTCACTAAGCCCACTTGGCTGCCCAATTTTTACTCTTCTAGGTTCAAGCGTTCATTTCCAGTAACACTTTGAATTTTTAGGTTTCACTCTGTTTTCTGCTTTATAGATAGATGTGTTTGAAACTGTAAATCAAACACGGTTTGTGCTAGCTTTTTGAAACTTTACCAAATGAAGTAGTTCTATGTTCCATATCTATGGTTTGTTTCCTCTTGAAGTACACCATGCAGAGACTGGAGAAAAACACTTTCGTTTGAAAGGGGTTGCCAAGCTTCCAAAAAACTACTAGTTTGCTGAAATCTCAGCAAACCTTTTTTCACCATATCTTGATGATACTTGGTGGTAATGATCAGTTCACTAATCTCACTTTGCTACCCAACTTTCACTCTTCTAGGTTCAAGCGTTCGTTTCCAGTAACACTTTGAATTTTTAGGTTTCACTCTGTTTTCTGCTATATAGATAGATATGTTTGAAACTCTAAATCAAACACGGTTTGTGCTAGCTCCTTGAAACTTGACCAAATGAAGTAGTTCTAAGTTCTATCTCTATGGTTTGTTTCCTCTTGAAGTACCCCATGCAGAGACTGGCGAAAAACACTTTCATTTGAAAGGGGTGGCCAAGCTTCCAAAAAACTACTAGTTTGCTGAAATCTCAGCAAACATTTTTTCACCAAACCTTGATGATACTTGGTGGTAATGATCAGTTCAGTAAGCCCACTTGGCTGCCCAATTTTTACTCTTCTAGGTTCAAGCGTTCATTTCCCGTAACACTTTGAATTTTTAGGTTTCACTCTGTTTTCTGCTTTATAGATAGATGTGTTTGAAACTGTAAATCAAACACGGTTTGTGCTAGCTTTTTGAAACTTTACCAAATGAAGTAGTTCTATGTTCCATATCTATGGTTTGTTTCCTCTTGAAGTACACCATGCAGAGACTGGAGAAAAACACTTTCGTTTGAAAGGGGTTGCCAAGCTTCCAAAAAACTACTAGTTTGCTGAAATCTCAGCAAACCTTTTTTCACCATATCTTGATGATACTTGGTGGTAATGATCAGTTCACTAATCTCACTTGGCTACCCAACTTTCACTCTTCTAGGTTCAAGCGTTCGTTTCCAGTAACACTTTGAATTTTTAGGTTTCACTCTGTTTTCTGCTATATAGATAGATGTGTTTGAAACTCTAAATCAAACACGGTTTGTGTTAGCTCCTTGAAACTTGACCAAATGAAGAAGTTCTAAGTTCTATCTCTATGGTATGTTTCTTCTTGAAGTACCCCATGCAGAGACTGGCGAAAAACACTTTCGTTTGAAAGGGGTTGCCAAGCTTCCAAAAAACTACTAGTTTGCTGAAATCTCAGCAAATATTTTTTCGCCAAATCTTGATGATACTTGGTGGTAATGATCAGTTCACTAATCCCACTTGGCTGCCCAATTTTTATTCTTCTAGGTTGAAGCATTCGTTTCCAGTAACACTTTGAATTTTTAGGTTTCACTCTGTTTTCTGCTATATAGATAGATGTGTTTGAAACTCTAAATCAAACACGGTTTGTGCTAGCTCCGTGAAACTTGACAAAGTAAGTAGTTCTAAGTTCTATCTCTATGGTTTGTTTCCTCTTGAAGTACCCCATGCAGAGACTGGCGAAAAACACTTTCGTTTGAAAGGGGTTGCCAAGCTTCCAAAAAACTACTAGTTTTCTGAAATCTCAGCAAACATTTTTTCACCAAATCTTGATGATACTTTGTGGTAATGATCAGTTCACTAATCCCAATTGGCTGCCCAATTTTTATTCTTCTAGGTTGAAGCATTCGTTTCCAGTAACAGTTTGAATTTTTAGGATTCACTCTGTTTTCTCATATATAGATAGCTGTGTTTGGAATTCTAAATCAAACACGGTTTGTGCTAGCTCCTTGAAACTTGATCAAATGAAGTAGTTCTAAGTTCTATCTCTATGGTTTGTTTCCTCTTGAAGTACCCCATGCAGAGACTGGCGAAAAACACTTTCGTTTGAAAGGGGTTGCCAAGCTTCCAAAAAACTACTAGTTTGCTGAAATCTCAGCAAACATTTTTTCACCAAATCTTGATGATACTTGGTGGTAATGATCAGCTCACTAAGCCCACTTGGCTGCCCAATTTTTACTCTTCTAGGTTCAAGCGTTCGTTTCCAGTAACACTTTGAATTTTTAGGTTTCACTCTGTTTTCTGCTAAATAGATAGCTGTGTTTGAAACTCTAAATCAAACACGGTTTGTGCTAGCTCCTTGAAACTTTACCAAATGAAGTAGTTCTATGTTCCATCTCTACGGTTTGTTTCCTCTTGAAGTACACCATGCAGAGACTGGCGAAAAACACTTTCGTTTGAAAGGGGTGGCCAAGCTTCCAAAAAACTACTAGTTTGCTGAAATCTCAGCAAAACTTTTTTCACCAAATCTTAATGATACTTGGTGGTAATGATCAGTTCACTGATCCCACTTGGCTGCCCAATTTTTATTCTTCTAGGTTGAAGCATTCGTTTCCAGTAACACTTTGAATTTTTAGGTTTCACTCTGTTTTCTGCTATATAGATAGATGTGTTTGAAACTCTAAATCAAACACGGTTTGTGCTAGCTCCTTGAAATTTGACCAAATGAAGTAGTTCTAAGTTCTATCTCTATGGTTTGTTTCCTCTTGAAGTACCCCATGCAGAGACTGGCGAAAAACACTTTCGTTAGAAAGGGGTTGCCAAGCTTCCAAAAAACTACTAGTTTGCTGAAATCTCAGCAAACATTTTTTCACCAAATCTTGATGATACTTGGTGGTAATGATCAGTTCACTAATCCTACTTGGCTGCCCAATTTTTATTCTTCTAGGTTGAAGCATTCGTTTCCAGTAACAGTTTGAATTTTTAGGTTTCACTCTGTTTTCTCATACATAGGTAGCTGTGTTTGGAATTCTAAATCAAACATGGTTTGTGCTAGCTCCTTGAAACTTGACCAAATGAAGTAGTTCTAAGTTCTATCTCTATGGTTTGTTTCCTCTTGAAGTACCCCATGCAGAGACTGGCGAAAAACACTTTCGTTTGAAAGGGGTTGCCAAGCTTCCAAAAAACTACTAGTTTGCTGAAATCTCAGCACACCTTTTTTCACCAAAACTTGATGATACTTGGTGGGAATGATCATTTCACTAATCCCACTTGGCTGCCCAACTTTTACTCTTCTAGGTTCAAGCGTTCGTTTCCAGTAACACTTTGAATTTTTAGGTTTCACTCTGTTTCCTGCTATATAGATAGATGTGTTTGAAACTCTAAATCAAACACGGTTTGTGCTAGCTCCTTGAAACTTTACCAAATGAAGTAGTTCTATGTTATATCTCTATGGTTTGTTTCCTCTTGAAGTACACCATGCAGAGACTGGGGAAAAACACTTTCGTTTGAAAGGGGTGGCCAAGCTTCCAAAAAACTACTAGTTTGCTGAACTCTCAGCAAAACTTTTTTCACCAAATCTTAATGATACTGGGTGGTAATGATCAGTTCACTAATCCCACTTGGCTGCCCAATTTTTATTCTTCTAGGTTGAAGCATTCGTTTCCAGTAACAGTTTGAATTTTTAGGTTTCACTCTGTTTTCTCATACATAGATAGCTGTGTTTGGAAATCTAAATCAAACATGGTTTGTGCTAGCTCCTTGAAACTTGACCAAATGAAGTAGTTCTAAGTTCTATCTCTATGGTTTGTTTCCTCTTGAAGTACCCCATGCAGAGACTGGCGAAAAACCCTTTCGTTTGAAAGGGGTTGCCAAGCTTCCAAAAAACTACTAGTTTGCTGAAATCTCAGCAAACATTTTTTCTCCAAAACTTGATGATACTTGGTGGTAATGATCATTTCACTAATCCCACTTGCCTGCCCAACTTTCACTCTTCCAGGTTCAAGCGTTCGTTTCCAGTAACACTTTGAATTTTTAGGTTTCACT
>NW_027513813.1:62983-90292 GCF_048772815.1 Callospermophilus lateralis | reverse complement strand
GCTAGCTCCTTGAAACTTGACCAAATGAAGTTGTTCTAAGTTCTATCTCTATGGTTTGTTTCCTCTTGAAGTACCCCATGCAGAGACTGGCGAAAAACACTTTCGTTTGAAAGGGGTTGCCAAGCTTCCAAAAAACTACTAGTTTGCTGAAATCTCAGCAAACATTTTTTCACCAAATCTTGATGATACTTGGTGGTAATGATCAGTTCCCCAATCCCACTTGGCTGCCCAATTTTTATTCTTCTACGTTGAAGCCTTCGTTTCCAGTAACAGTTTGAATTTTTAGGTTTCACTCTGTTTTCTCCTACATAGATAGCTGTGTTTGGAATTCTAAATCAAACACGGTTTGTGCTAGCTCCTTGAAACTTGACCAAATGAAGTAGTTCTAAGTTCTATTTCTATGGTTTGTTTCCTCTTGGAGTACCCCATGCAGAGACTGGCGAAAAACACTTTCGTTTGAAAGGGGTTGCCAAACTTCCAAAAAACTACTAGTTTGCTGAAATCTCAGCAAACATTTTTTCACCAAATCTTGATGATACTTGGTGGTAATTATCAGTTCACTAATCCCACTTGGCTGCCCAATTTTTATTCTTCTAGGTTGAAGCATTCGTTTCCAGTAACACTTTGAATTTTTAGGTTTCACTCTGTTTTCTCCTACATAGATAGCTGTGTTTGGAATTCTAAATCAAACACGGTTTTTCTAGCTCCTTGAAACTTGACCAAATGAAGTAGTTCTAAGTTCTATCTCGATGGTTTGTTTCCTCTTGAAGTACCCCATGGAGAGACTGGCGAAAAACACTTTCGTTTGAAAGGGGTTGCCAAGCTTCCAAAAAACTACTAGTTTGCTGAAATCTCAGCAAACCTTTTTTCACCAAATCTTGATGATACTTGGTGGTAATGATCAGTTCAATAGGCCCACTTGGCTGCAAAATTTTCACTCTTCTAGGTTCAAGCGTTCGTTACCAGTAACACTTTGAATTGTTAGATTTCACTCTGTTTTCTGCTATATAGATAGATGTGTTTGAAACTCTAAATCTAACACGGTTTGTGCTAGCTCCTTGAAACTTGACCAAATGAAGTAGTTCTAAGTTCTATTTCTATGGTTTGTTTCCTCTTGAAGTACCCCATGCAGAGACTGGCGAAAAACACTTTCATTTGAAAGAGGTTGCCAAGCTTCCAAAAAACTACAACTTTGCTGAAATCTCAGGAAACATTTTTTCAACAAATCTTGATGATACTTGGTGGTAATGATCAGTTCCCTAATCCCACTTGGCTGCCCAATTTTTGTTCTTCTAGGTTGAAGCATTCGTTTCCAGTAACAGTTTGAATTTTTAGGTTTCACTCTGTTTTCTCCTACATAGATAGCTGTGTTTGGAATTCTAAATCAAACACGGTTTGTGCTAGCTCCTTGAAACTTGTCCAAATGAAGTAGTTCTAAGTTCTATCTCTATGGTTTGTTTCCTCTTGAAGTACCCCATGCAGAGACTGGCGAAAAACACTTTCGTTTGAAAGGGGTTGCCAAGCTTCCAAAAAACTACTAGTTTGCTGAAATCTCAGCAAACATTTTTTCACCAAATCTTGATGATACTTGGTGGTAATCATCAGTTCACTAAGCCCACTTGGCTGCCCAATTTTCACTCTTCTAGGTTCAAGCGTTCCTTTCCAGTAACATTTTGAATTTTTAGGTTTCACTGTTTTCTCCTACATAGATAGCTGTGTTTGGAATTCTAAATCAAACACGGTTTGTGCTACCTCCTTGAAACTTGACCAAATGAAGTAGTTCTAAGTTCTATCTCTATGGTTTGTTTCCTCTTGAAGTACCCCATGCAGAGACTGGCGAAAAACACTTTCGATTGAAAGGGGTTGCCAAGCTTCCAAAAAACTACTAGTTCGCTGAAATCTCAGCAAACATTTTTTCAACAAATCTTGATGATACTTGGTGGTAATGATCAGTTCACTAATCCCACTTGGCTGCCCAATTTTTATTCTTCTAGGTTGAAGCATTCGTTTCCAGTAACACTTTGAATTTTTAGGTTTCACTCTGTTTTCTCCTACATAGATAGCTGTGTTTGGAATTCTAAATCAAACACGGTTTTTGCTAGCTCCTTGAAACTTGACCAAATGAAGTAGTTCTAAGTTCTATCTCGATGGTTTGTTTCCTCTTGAAGTACCCCATGGAGAGACTGGCGAAAAACACTTTCGTTTGAAAGGGGTTGCCAAGCTTCCAAAAAACTACTAGTTTGCTGAAATCTCAGCAAACCTTTTTTCACCAAATCTTGATGATACTTGGTGGTAATGATCACTTCAATAGGCCCACTTGGCTGCCCAATTTTCACTCTTCTAGGTTCAAGCGTTCGTTTCCAGTAACACTTTGAATTGTTAGATTTCACTCTGTTTTCTGCTATATAGATAGATGTGTTTGAAACTCTAAATCTAACACGGTTTGTGCTAGCTCCTTGAAACTTGACCAAATGAAGTAGTTCTAAGTTCTATTTCTATGGTTTGTTTCCTCTTGAAGTACCCCATGCAGAGACTGGCGAAAAGCACTTTCTATGAAAGGGGTTGCCAAGCTTCCAAAAAACTACTAGTTTGCTGAAATCTTAGCAAACATTTTTTCACCAAAACTTGATGATACTTGGTGGTAATGATCAGTTCACTAATCCCACTTGGCTGCCCAATTTTTATTCTTCTAGTTTGAAGCATTGTTTTCCAGTAACAGTTTGAATTTTTAGGTTTCACTCTGTTTCTCCTACATAGATGGCTGTGTTTGGAATTCTAAATCAAACACTGGTTGTGCTAGCTCCTTGAAACTTGACCAAATGAAGTAGTTCTAAGTTCTATCTCTATGGTTTCTTTCCTCTTGAAGTACCCCATGCAGAGACTGGCAAAAAGCACTTTCGTTTGAAAGGGGTTGCCAAGCTTCCAAAAACTACTAGTTTGCTGGAATCTCAGCAAACATTTTTTCACCAAATCTTGATGATACTTGGTGGTAATGATCAGTTCACTTAGCCCACTTGGCTGCCCAATTTTCACTCTTCTAGGTTCAAGCGTTCGTTTCCAGTAACACTTTGAAATTTTAAGTTTCACTCTGTTTTCTCCTACATAGATAGCTGTGTTTGGAATTCTAAATCAAACACGGTTTGTGCTAGCTCCTTGAAACTTGACCAAATGAAGTTGTTCTAAGTTCTATCTCTATGGTTTGTTTCCTCTTGAAGTACCCCATGCAGAGACTGGCGAAAAACACTTTCGTTTGAAAGGGGTTGCCAAGCTTCCAAAAAACTACTAGTTTGCTGAAATCTCAGCAAACATTTTTTCACCAAATCTTGATGATACTTGGTGGTAATGATCAGTTCCCCAATCCCACTTGGCTGCCCAATTTTTATTCTTCTACGTTGAAGCCTTCGTTTCCAGTAACAGTTTGAATTTTTAGGTTTCACTCTGTTTTCTCCTACATAGATAGCTGTGTTTGGAATTCTAAATCAAACACGGTTTGTGCTAGCTCCTTGAAACTTGACCAAATGAAGTAGTTCTAAGTTCTATTTCTATGGTTTGTTTCCTCTTGGAGTACCCCATGCAGAGACTGGCGAAAAACACTTTCGTTTGAAAGGGGTTGCCAAACTTCCAAAAAACTACTAGTTTGCTGAAATCTCAGCAAACATTTTTTCACCAAATCTTGATGATACTTGGTGGTAATTATCAGTTCACTAATCCCACTTGGCTGCCCAATTTTTATTCTTCTAGGTTGAAGCATTCGTTTCCAGTAACAATTTGAATTTTTAGGTTTCACTCTGTTTTCTCCTACATAGATAGCTGTGTTTGGAATTCTAAATCAAACACGGTTTTTCTAGCTCCTTGAAACTTGACCAAATGAAGTAGTTCTAAGTTCTATCTCGATGGTTTGTTTCCTCTTGAAGTACCCCATGGAGAGACTGGCGAAAAACACTTTCGTTTGAAAGGGGTTGCCAAGCTTCCAAAAAACTACTAGTTTGCTGAAATCTCAGCAAACATTTTTTCACCAAATCTTGATGATACTTGGTGGTAATGATCACTTCAATAGGCCCACTTGGCTGCCCAATTTTCACTCTTCTAGGTTCAAGCGTTCGTTTCCAGTAACACTTTGAATTGTTAGATTTCACTCTGTTTTATGCTATATAGATAGATGTGTTTGAAACTCTAAATCTAACACGGTTTGTGCTAGCTCCTTGAAACTTGACCAAATGAAGTAGTTCTAAGTTCTATTTCTATGGTTTGTTTCCTCTTGAAGTACCCCATGCAGAGACTGGCGAAAAACACTTTCATTTGAAAGGGGATGCCAAGCTTCCAAAAAACTACAACTTTGCTGAAATCTCAGCAAACATTTTTTCAACAAATCTTGATGATACTTGGTGGTAATGATCAGTTCACTAAGCCCACTTGGCTGCCCAATTTTTATTCTTCTAGGTTGAAGCATTCGTTTCCAGTAACAGTTTGAATTTTTAGGTTTCACTCTGTTTTCTCCTACATAGATAGCTGTGTTTGGAATTCTAAATCAAACACGGTTTGTGCTAGCTCCTTGAAACTTGTCCAAATGAAGTAGTTCTAAGTTCTATCTCTATGGTTTGTTTCCTCTTGAAGTACCCCATGCAGAGACTGGCGAAAAACACTTTCGTTTGAAAGGGGTTGCCAAGCTTCCAAAAAACTACTAGTTTGCTGAAATCTCAGCAAACATTTTTTCACCAAATCTTGATGATACTTGGTGGTAATCATCAGTTCACTAAGCCCACTTGGCTGCCCAATTTTCACTCTTCTAGGTTCAAGCTTTCGTTTCCAGTAACATTTTGAATTTTTAGGTTTCACTGTTTTCTCCTACATAGATAGCTGTGTTTGGAATTCTAAATCAAACACGGTTTGTGCTACCTCCTTGAAACTTGACCAAATGAAGTAGTTCTAAGTTCTATCTCTATGGTTTGTTTCCTCTTGAAGTACCCCATGCAGAGACTGGCGAAAAACACTTTCGATTGAAAGGGGTTGCCAAGCTTCCAAAAAACTACTAGTTTGCTGAAATCTCAGCAAACATTTTTTCAACAAATCTTGATGATACTTGGTGGTAATGATCAGTTCACTAATCCCACTTGGCTGCCCAATTTTTATTCTTCTAGGTTGAAGCATTCGTTTCCAGTAACAGTTTGAAATTTTAGGTTTCACTCTGTTTTCTCCTACATAGATAGCTGTGTTTGGAATTCTAAATCAAACACGATTTGTGCTAGCTCCTTGAAACGTGACCAAATGAAGTAGTTCTAAGTTCTATCTCTATGGTTTGTTTCCTCTTGAATTACCCCATGCAGAGACTGGCGAAAAGCACTTTCGTTTGAAAGGGTTTCCCAAGCTTCCAAAAAACTACTAGTTTGCTGAAATCTTAGCAAACATTTTTTCACCAAAACCTGATGATACTTGGTGGTAATGATCAGTTCAGTAATCCCACTTGGCTGCCCAATTTTTATTCTTCTAGTTTGAAGCATTCGTTTCCAGTAACAGTTTGAATTTTTAGGTTTCACTCTGTTTTCTCCTACATAGATAGCTGTGTTTGGAATTCTAAATCAAACACGGTTTGTGCTAGCTCCGTGAAACTTGACCAAATGAAGTAGTTCTAAGTTCTATCTCTATGGTTTGTTTCCTCTTGAAGTACCCCATGCAGAGACTGGCGAAAAACACTTTCGTTTGAAAGGGGTTGCCAAGCTTCCAAAAAACTACTACTTTGCTGAAATCTCAGCAATCATTTTTTCACCAAATCTTGATGATACTTGGTGGTAATGATCAGTTTCCTAATCCCACGTGGCTGCCCAATTTTTATTCTTCTAGGTTGAAGCATTCGTTTCCAGTAACAGTTTGAATTTTTAGGTTTCACTCTGTTTTCTCCTACATAGATAGCTGTGTTTGGAATTCGAAATCAAACACGGTTTGTGCTAGCTCCTTGAAACTTGACAAAATGAAGTAGTTCTAAGTTCTCTCTTTATGGTTTGTTTCCTCTTGAAGTACCCCATGCAGAGACTGGCAAAAAACACTTTCATTTGAAAGGGGTTGCCAAGCTTCCAAAAAAATACAAGTTTTCTGAAATCTCAGCAAACATTTTTTCACCAAATCTTGATGATACTTGGTCGTAATGATCACTTCACTAAGCCCACTTGGCTGCCCAATTTTCACTCTTCTAGGTTCAAGCGTTCGTTTCCAGTAACACTTTGAATTTTAGGTTTCACTCTGTTTTCTGCTATATAGATAGATGTGTTTGAAACTCTAAAATCAAACACGGTTCGTGATAGCTTCTTGAAACTTGACCAAATGAAGTAGTTCTAAGTTCTATCTCTATGGTTTGTTTCCTCTTTCAGTACCCCATGCAGAGACTTTCGAAAAACACTTTGGTTGGAAAGGGGTTGCCAAGCTTCCAAAAAACTACTAGTTTGCTGAAATCTCAGCAAACATTTTTTCACTAAATCTTGATGATACTTGATGGTAATGATCAGTTCACTAATCCCACTTGGCTGCCCAATTTTTATTCTTCTAGGTTGAAGCATTCTTTTCCAGTAACAGTTTGAATTTTTAGGTTTCACTCCGTTTTCTCCTACATAGATAGCTTTGTTTGGAATTCTAAATCAAACACGGTTTGTGCTAGCTCCTTGAAACTTGACCAAATGAAGTAGTTCTAAGTTCTCTCTCTATGGTTTGTTTCCTCTTGAAGTACTCCATGCAGAGACTGGCGAAAAACACTTTCGTTTGAAAGGGGTTGCCAAGCTTCCAAAAAACTACTAGTTTCCTGAAACCTCAGCAAAGATTTTTTCACCAAATCTTGATGATACTTGGTGGTAATGATCAGTTCACTAAGCACACTTTGCTGCCCAATTTTCACTCTTCTAGGTTCAAGCGTTCGTTTCCATTAACACTTTGAATTTTTAGGTTTCACTCTGTTTTCTGCTATATAGATAGATGTGTTTGAAACTCTAAATCAAACACGGTTTGTGCTAGCTCCTTGAAACTTGACCAAATGAAGTAGTTCTAAGTTCTATCTCTATGTTTTGTTTCCTCTTGAAGTACCCCATGCAGAGACTGGCGAAAAACACTTTCGTTTGAAAGGGGTTGCCAAGCTTCCAAAAAACTACTAGTTTGCTGAAATCTCAGGAAACATTTTTTCACCAAATCTTGATGATACTTGGTGGTAATGATCAGTTCACTAAGCCCACTTGGCTGCCCAATTTTCACTCTTCTAGGTTCAAGCGTTCGTTTCCAGTAACACTTTGAATTTTAGGTTTCACTCTGTTTTCTGCTATATAGATAGATGTGTTTGAAACTCTAAAATCAAACACGGTTTGTGATAGCTCCTTGAAACTTGACCAAATGAAGTAGTTCTAAGTTCTATCTCTATGGTTTCTTTTTTCTTTAAGTACCCCATGCAGAGACTGGCGAAAAACACTTTCGCTTGAAAGGGGTTGCCAAGCTTCCAAAAAACTACTAGTTTGCTGATCTCAGCAAATATTTTTTCAGCAAATCTTGATGATACTTGGTTGTAATGATCAGTTCACTTATCCCACTTGGCTGCTCAATTTTTATTCTTCTAGGTTGAAGCATTCGTTTCCAGTAACAGTTTGAATTTTTCGGTTTCACTCCGTTTTCTCCTACATAGATAGCTGTGTTTGGAATTCTAAATCAAACACGGTTTGTGCTAGCTCCTTGAAACTTGACCAAATGAAGTAGTTCTAAGTTCTATCTCTATGGTTTGTTTCCTCTTGAAGTACCCCATGCAGAGACTGGCAAAAAACACTTTCGTTTGAAAGGGGTTGCCAAGCTTCCAAAATATTACTAGTTTGCTGAAATCTCAGCAAACGTTTTTTCACCAAATCTTGATGATACTTGGTGGTAATGATCAGTTCACTAAGCCCACTTTGCTTCCCAATTTTCACTCTTCTAGGTTAAAGCGTTCGTTTCCAGTAACAGTTTGAATTTTTAGGTTTCACTCTGTTTTCTCCTACATAGATAGCTGTGTTTGGAATTCTAAATCAAACACGGTTTGTGCTAGCTCCTTGAAACTTGACAAAATGAAGTAGTTCTAAGTTCTCTCTCTATGGTTTGTTTCCTCTTGAAGTACCCCATGCAGAGACTGGCGAAAAACACTTTCGTTTGAAAGGGGTTGCCAAGCTTCCAAAAAACTACTAGTTTCCTGAAATCTCAGCAAACATTTTTTCACCAAATCTTGATGATACTTCGTGGTAATGATCAGTTCACTAAGCACACTTTGCAGCCCAATTTTCACTCTTCTAGGTTCAAGCGTTCGTTTCCAGTAACACTTTGAATTTTTAGGTTTCACTCTGTTTTCTGCTATATAGATAGATGTGTTTGAAACTCTAAATCAAACATGGTTTGTGCTAGCTCCTTGAAACTTGACCAAATGAAGTAGTTCTAAGTTCTATATCTATTGTTTGTTTCTTCATGAAGTACCCCATGCAGAGACTGGTGAAAAACACTTTCGTTTGAAAGGGGTTGCCAAGCTTCCAAAAAACTACTAGTTTGCTGAAATCTCAGCAAACATTTTTTCACCAAATCTTGATGATACTTGGTGGTAATGATCAGTTCACTAAGCCCACTTGGCTGCCCAATTTTCACTCTTCTAGGTTCAAGCGTTCGTTTCCAGTAACACTTTGAATTTTAGGTTTCACTCTGTTTTCTGCTATATAGATAGATATGTTTGAAACTCTAAAATCAAACACGGTTTGTGATAGCTTCTTGAAACTTGACCAAATGAAGTAGTTCTAAGTTCTATGTCTATGGTTTGTTTTCTCTTGAAGTACCCCATGCAGAGACTGGCGAAAAACACTTTGGTTGGAAAGGGGTTGCCAAGCTTATAAAAAACTACTAGTTTGCTGAAATCTCAGCAAACATTTTTTCACTAAATCTTGATGATACTTGGTGGTAATGATCAGTTCACTAATCCCACTTGGCTGCCCAATTTTTATTCTTCTAGGTTGAAGCATTCGTTTCCAGTAACAGTTTGAATTTTTAGGTTTCACTCCGTTTTCTCCTACATAGATAGCTGTGTTTGGAATTCTAAATCAAACACGGTTTGTGCTAGCTCCTTGAAACTTGACCAAATGAAGTAGTTCTAAGTTCTATCTCTATGGTTTGTTTGCTCTTGAAGTACCCCATGCAGAGACTGGCGAAAAACACTTTCGTTTGAAAGGGGTTGCCAAGCTTCCAAAAAATTACTAGTTTGCTGAAATCTCAGCAAACGTTTTTCCACCAAATCTTGATGATACTTGGTGGTAATGATCACTTCACTAAGCCCACTTGGCTTCCCAATTTTCACTCTTCTAGGTTAAAGCGTTCATTTCCAGTAACAGTTTGAATTTCTAGGTTTCACTCTGTTTTCTCCTACATAGATAGCTGTGTTTGGAATTCTAAATCAAACACGGTTTGTGCTAGCTCCTTGAAACTTGACCAAATGAAGTAGTTCTAAGTTCTCTCTCTATGGTTTGTTTCCTCTTGAAGTACCCCATGCAGAGACTGGCGAAAAACACTTTCGTTTGAAAGGGGTTGCCAAGCTTCCAAAAAACTACTAGTTTCCTGAAACCTCAGCAAACATTTTTTCACCAAATCTTGATGATACTTGGTGGTAATGATCAGTTCACTAAGCCAACTTGGCTGCCCAATTTTTACTCTTCTAGGTTCAAGCGTTCCTTTCCAGTAACACTTTGAATTTTTAGGTTTCACTCGGTTTTCTCCTACATAGATAGCTGTGTTTGGAATTCTAAATCAAACACGGTTTGTGCTAGCTCCTTGAAAGTTGACCAAATGAAGTAGTTCTAAGTTCTATCTCTATGGTTTGTTTCCTCTTGAAGTACCCCATGCAGAGACTGGCGAAAAGCACTTTCGTTTGAAAGGGGTTGCCAAGCTTCCAAAAAACTACTAGTTTGCTGAAATCTCAGCAAACGTTTTTTCACCAAATCTTGATGATACTTGGTGGTAATGATCAGTTCACTAAGCCCACTTTGCTTCCCAATTTTCACTCTTCTAGGTTAAAGCGTTCGTTTCCAGTAACAGTTTGAATTTTTAGGTTTCACTCTGTTTTCTCCTACATAGATAGCTGTGTTTGGAATTTTAAATCAAACACGGTTTGTGCTAGCTCCTTGAAACTTGACAAAATGAAGTAGTTCTAAGTTCTCTCTCTATGGTTTGTTTCCTTGAAGTACCCCATGCAGAGACTGGCGAAAAACACTTTCGTTTGAAAGGGGTTGCCAAGCTTCCAAAAAACTACTAGTTTCCTGAAATCTCAGCAAACATTTTTTCACCAAATCTTGATGATACTTCGTGGTAATGATCAGTTCACTAAGCACACTTTGCAGCCCAATTTTCACTCTTCTAGGTTCCAGCGTTCGTTTCCAGTAACACTTTGAATTTTTAGGTTTCACTCTGTTTTCTGCTATATAGATAGATGTGTTTGAAACTCTAAATCAAACACGGTGTGCTAGCTCCTTGAAACTTGACCAAATGAAGTAGTTCTAAGTTCTATCTCTATTGTTTGTTTCTTCATGAAGTACCCCATGCAGAGACTGGTGAAAAACACTTTCGTTTGAAAGGGGTTGCCAAGCTTCCAAAAAACTACTAGTTTGCTGAAATCTCAGGAAACATTTTTTCACCAAATCTTGATGATACTTCGTGGTAATGATCAGTTCACTAAGCCCACTTGGCTTCCCAATTTTCACTATTCTAGGTTAAAGCGTTCGTTTCCAGTAACAGTTTGAATTTTTAGGTTTCACTCTGTTTTCTCCTACATAGATAGCTGTGTTTGGAATTCTAAATCAAACACGGTTTGTGCTAGCTCCTTGAAACTTGACAAAATGAAGTAGTTCTAAGTTCTCTCTCTATGGTTTGTTTCCTCTTGAAGTACCCCATTCAGAGACTGGCGAAAAACACTTTTGATTGAAAGGGGTTGCCAAGCTTCCAAAAAACTACTAGTTTCCTGAAATCTCAGCAAACATTTTTTCACCAAATCATGATGATACTTGGTGGTAATGATCAGTTCACTAAGCCCACTTTGCTTCCCAATTTTCACTCTTCTAGGTTAAAGCGTTCGTTTCCAGTAACAGTTTGAATTTTTAGTTTTCACTCCGTTTTCTCCTACATAGATAGCTGTGTTTGGAATTCTAAATCAAACACGGTTTGTGCTAGCTCCTTGAAACCTGACAAAATGAAGTAGTTCTAAGTTCTCTCTCTATGGTTTGTTTCCTCTTGAAGTACCCCATGCAGAGACTGGCGAAAAACACTTTCGTTTGAAAGGGGTTGCCAAGCTTCCAAAAAACTACTAGTTTCCTGAAACCTCAGCAAACATTTTTTCACCAAATCTTGATGATACTTGGTGGTAATGATCAGTTCACTAAGCACACTTTGCAGCCCAATTTTCACTCTTCTAGGTTCAAGCGTTCATTTCCAGTAACACTTTGAATTTTTAGGTTTCACTCTGTTTTCTGCTATATAGATAGATGTGTTTGAAACTCTAAATCAAACACGGTTTGTGCTAGGTTCTTGAAACTTGACCAAATGAAGTAGTTCTAAGTTCTGTCTCTATTGTTTGTTTCCTCTTGAAGTACCCCGTGCAGAGACTGGTGAAAAACACTTTCGTTTGAAAGGGGTTGCCAAGCTTCCAAAAAAATACTAGTTTGCTGAAATCTCAGCAAACATTTTTTCACCAAATCTTCATGATACTTGGTGGTAATGATCAGTTCACTAAGCCCACTTGGCTGCCCAATTTTTATTCGTCTAGGTTGAAGCATTCGTTTCCAGTAACAGTCTGAATTTTTAGGTTTCACTCTGTTTTCTCCTACATAGATAGCTGTGTTTGGAATTCTAAATCAAACACGGTTTGTGCTAGCTCCTTGAAACTTGACCAAATGAAGTAGTTCTAAGTTCTATCTCTATGGTTTGTTTCCTCTAGAAGTACCCCATGCAGAAACTGGCGAAAAACACTTTCGTTTGAAAGGGGTTGCCAAGCTTCCAAAAAACTACTAGTTTGCTGAAATCTCAGCAAACGTTTTTTCACCAAATCTTGATGATACTTGGTGGTAATGATAAGTTCACTAAGCCCACTTGGCTGCCCAATTTTCACTCTTCTAGGTTAAAGCGTTCGTTTCCAGTAACACTTTGAATTTTAGGTTTCACTTTCTTTTCTGCTATATAGATAGATGTGTTTGAAACTCTAAATCAAACACGGTTTGTCCTAGCTCCTTGAAACTTGACCAAATGAAGTAGTTCTAAGTTCTATCTCTATGGTTTGTTTCCTCTTGAAGTATCCCATGGAGAGACTGGCGAAAAACACTTTCGTTTGAAAGGGGTTGCCAAGCTTCCAAAAAACTACTAGTTTGCTGAAATCTCAGCAAACATTTTTTCACCAAATCTTGATGATACTTGGTGGTAATGATCAGTTCACTAATCCCACTTGGCTGCCCAATTTTCACTCTTCTAGGTTCAAGCGTTTGTTTCCAGTAACACTTTGAATTGTTAGATTTCACTCTGTTTTCTGCTATATAGATAGATGTGTTTGAAACTCTAAATCTAACACGGTTTTTGCTAGCTCCTTGAAACTTGACCAAATGAAGTAGTTCTAAGTTCTATTTCTATGGTTTGTTTCCTCTTGAAGTACCCCATGCAGAGACTGGCGGAAAACACTTTCATTTGAAAGGGGTTGCCAAGCTTCCAAAAAACTACAACTTTGCTGAAATCTCAGCAAACCTTTTTTTCAACAAATCTTGATGATACTTGGTGGTAATGATCAGTTCCGTAATCCCACTTGGCTGCCCAATTTTTATTCTTCTAGGTTGAAGCATTCGATTCCAGTAACAGTTTGAATTTTTAGATTTCACTCTGTTTTCTCCTACATAGATAGCTGTGTTTGGAATTCTAAATCAAACACGGTTTGTGCTAGCTCCTTGAAACTTGACCAAATGAAGTAGTTCTAAGTTCTATCTCTATGGTTTGTTTCCTATTGAAGTACCCCATGCAGAGACTGGCGAAAAACACTTTCGCTTGAAGGGGTTGCCAAGCTTCCAAAAACTACTAGTTTGCTGAAATCTCAGCAAACATTTTTCACCAAAACTTGATGATACTTGGTGGTAATGATCAGTTCACTAATCCCACTTGGCTGCCAAATTTTTATTCTTCTAGTTTGAAGCATTCGTTTCCAGTAACAGTTTGAATTTTTAGGTTTCACTCTGTTTTCTCCTACATAGATAGCTGTGTTTGGAATTCTAAATCAAACACGGTTTGTGCTAGCTCCTTGAAACTTGACCAAATGAAGTAGTTCTAAGTTCTATCTCTATGGTTTGTTTCCTCTTGAAGTACCCCATGCAGAGACTGGCGAAAAACACTTTCGTTTGAAAGGGGTTGCCAAGCTTCCAAAAAACTACTAGTTTGCTGAAATCTCAGCAAACATTTTTTCACCAAATTTGATGATACTTGGTGGTAATGATCAGTTCACTCATCCCTCTTGGCTGAACATTTTTTATTCTTCTAGGTTGAAGCATTCGTTTCCAGTAACAGTTTGAATTTTTAGGTTTCACTCCGTTTTCTCCTACATATATAGCTGTGTTTGGAATTCTAAATCAAACACGGTTTGTGCTAGCTCCTTGAAACTTGACAAAATGAAGTAGTTCTATGTTCTCTCTTTATGGTTTGTTTCCTCTTGAAGTACCCCATGCAGAGACTGGCAAAAAACACTTTCGTTTGAAAGGGGTTGCCAAGCTTCCAAAAAATTACTAGTTTGCTGAAATCTCAGCAAACGTTTTTTCACCAAATCTTGATGATACTTGGTGGTAATGATCAGTTCACTAAGCCCACTTGGCTTCCCAATTTTCACTCTTCTAGGTTAAAGCGTTCGTTTCCAGTAACAGTTTGAATTTTTAGGTTTCACTCTGTTTTCTCCTACATAGATAGCTGTGTTTGGAATTCTAAATCAAACACGGTTTGTGCTAGCTCCTTGAAACTTGACAAAATGAAGTAGTTCTAAGTTCTCTCTCTATGGTTTGTTTCCTCTTGAAGTACCCCATGCAGAGACTGGCGAAAAACACTTTTGATTGAAAGGGGTGGCCAAGCTTCCAAAAAACTACTAGTTTCCTGAAATCTCAGCAAACATTTTTTCACCAAATCATGATGATACTTGGTGGTAATGATCAGTTCACTAAGCCCACTTTGCTTCCCAATTTTCACTCTTCTAGGTTAAAGCGTTCGTTTCTAGTAACAGTTTGAATTTTTAGTTTTCACTCCGTTTTCTCCTCCATAGATAGCTGTGTTTGGAATTCTAAATCAAACACGGTTTGTGCTAGCTCCTTGAAACCTGACAAAATGAAGTAGTTCTAAGTTCTCTCTCTATGGTTTGTTTCCTCTTGAAGTACCCCATGCAGAGACTGGCGAAAAACACTTTCGTTTGAAAGGGGTTGCCAAGCTTCCAAAAAACTACTAGTTTCCTGAAACCTCAGCAAACATTTTTTCACCAAATCTTGATGATACTTGGTGGTAATGATCAGTTCACTAAGCACACTTTGCAGCCCAATTTTCACTCTTCTAGGTTCAAGCCTTCATTTCCAGTAACACTTTGAATTTTTAGGTTTCACTCTGTTTTCTGCTATATAGATAGATGTGTTTGAAACTCTAAATCAAACACGGTTTGTGCTAGGTCCTTGAAACTTGACCAAATGAAGTAGTTCTAAGTTCTATCTCTATTGTTTGTTTCCTCTTGAAGTACCCCATGCAGAGACTGGTGAAAAACACTTTCGTTTGAAAGGGGTTGCAAAGCTTCCAAAAAAATACTAGTTTGCTGAAATCTCAGCAAACATTTTTTTCACCAAATCTTCATGATACTTGGTGGTAATGATCAGTTCACTAAGCCCACTTGGCTGCCCAATTTTTATTCTTCTAGGTTGAAGCATTCGTTTCCAGTAACAGTCTGAATTTTTAGGTTTCACTCTGTTTTCTCCTACATAGATAGCTGTGTTTGGAATTCTAAATCAAACACGGTTTGTGCTAGCTCCTTGAAACTTGACCAAATGAAGTAGTTCTAAGTTCTATCTCTATGGTTTGTTTCCTCTAGAAGTACCCCATGCAGAAACTGGCGAAAAACACTTTCGTTTGAAAGGGGTTGCCAAGCTTCCAAAAAACTACTAGTTTGCTGAAATCTCAGCAAACATTTTTTCACCAAATCTTGATGATACTTGGTGGTAATTATCAGTTCACTAAGCCCACTTGGCTGCCCAATTTTCACTCTTCTAGGTTAAAGCGTTCGTTTCCAGTAACACTTTGAATTTTAGGTTTCACTTTGTTTTCTGCTATATAGATAGATGTGTTTGAAACTCTAAAATCAAACACGGTTTGTGATAGCTCCTTGAAACTTGAAAAAATGAAGTAGTTCTACGTTCTCTCTCTATGGTTTGTTTCCTCTTGAAGTACCCCATGCAGAGACTGGCGAAAAATACTTTCGTTTGAAAGGGGTTGCCAAGCTTCCAAAAAACTACTAGTTTCCTGAAATCTCAGCAAACATTTTTTTAACCAAATCTTGATGATACTTGGTCTTAATGATCAGTTCACTAATCCCTCTTGGCTGCCTAATTTTCACTCTTCTAGGTTCAAGCGTTCGTTTCCAGTAACACTTTAAATTTTTAGGTTTCAATTTTTTTTCTGCTATATAGATAGATGTGTTTGAAACTCTAAATCAAACACGGTTTGTGCTTCCCCCTTGAAACTTGACCAAGTGAAGTCGTTCTAAGTTATATCTCTATGGTTTGTTTCCTCTTGAAGTACCCCATGCAGAGACTGGCGAAAAAAACTTTCGTTTGAAAGGGGTTGCCAAGCTTCCAAAAAACTACTAGTTTGTTGAAATCTCAGCAAACATTTTTTCACCAAATCTTGATGATACTTGGTGGTAATGATCAGTTCACTAATCCCACTTGGCTGCCCAATTTTCACTCTTCTAGGTTCAAGCGTTCGTTTCCAGTAACAGTTTGAATTTTTAGGTTTCACTCTGTTTTCTGCTATATAGATAGATGTGTTTGAAACTCTAAATCAAACACGGTTTGTGCTAGCTCCTTGAAACTTGACCAAATGAAGTAGTTCTAAGTTCTATCTCTATGGATTGTTTCTTCTTGAAGTACCCCATGCAGAGACTGGCGAAAAACACTTTCGTTTGAAAGGGGTTGCCAAGCTTCCAAAAAAACTACTAGTTTGCTGAAATCTCAGCAAACATTTTTTCACCAAATCTTGATAATACTTGCTGGTAATGATCAGTTCACTAATCCCACTTGGCTGCCCAATTTTTATTCTTCTAGGTTGAAGCGTTCGTTTCCTGTAACAGTTTGAAATTTTAGGTTTCACTCTGTTTTCTCCTACATATATAGCTGTGTTTGGAATTCTAAATCAAACACGGTTTGTGCTAGCTCCTTGAAACTTGACCAAATGAAGTAGTTCTAACTTCTATATCTATGGTTTGTTTCCTCTTGAAGTACCCCATGCAGAGACTGGCGAAAAGCACTTTCGTTTGAAAGTGGTTGCCAAGCTTCCAAAAAACTACTAGTTTGCTGAAATCTCAGCAAACATTTTTTCACCAAATCTTGATGATACTTGGTGGTAATGATCAGTTCACTAATCCCACTTGGCTGCCTAATTTTCACTCTTCTAGGTTCAAGCGTTCGTTTCCAGTAACAGTTTGAATTTTTAGGTTTCACTCTGTTTTCTGCTATATAGATAGATGTGTTTGAAACTCTAAATCAAACACGGTTTGTGCTAGCTCCTTGAAACTTGACCAAATGAAGTAGTTCTAAGTTCTATCTCTATGGATTGTTTCCTCTTGAAGTACCCCATGCAGAGACTGGCGGAAAACACTTTCATTTGAAAGGGGTTGCCAAGCTTCCAAAAAACTACAACTTTGCTGAAATCTCAGCAAACATTTTTTCAACAAATCTTGATGATACTTGGTGGTAATGATCAGTTCCGTAATCCCACTTGGCTGCCCAATTTTTATTCTTCTAGGTTGAAGCATTCGATTCCAGTAACAGTTTGAATTTTTAGGTTTCACTCTGTTTTCTCCTACATAGATAGCTGTGTTTGGAATTCTAAATCAAACACGGTTTGTGCTAGCTCCTTGAAACTTGACCAAATGAAGTAGTTCTAAGTTCTATCTCTATGGTTTGTTTCCTATTGAAGTACCCCATGCAGAGACTGGCGAAAAACACTTTCGTTTGAAAGGGGTTGCCAAGCTTCCAAAAAACTACTAGTTTGCTGAAATCTCAGCAAACATTTTTTCACCAAATCTTGATGACACTTGGTGGTAATGATCAGTTCACTAATCCCACTTGGCTGCCCAATTTTTATTCTTCTAGGTTAAAGCATTCGTTTCCAGTAACAGTTTGAATTTTTAGTTTCACTCTGTTTTCTCCTACATAGATACCTGTGTTTGGAATTCTAAATCATACACGGTTTGTGCTAGCTCCTTGAAACTTGACAAAATGAAGTAGTTCTAAGTTCTATATCTACGGTTTGTTTCCTCTTCAAGGACCCCATGCAGAGACTGGCGAAAAGCACTTTCATTTGAAAGGGGTTGCCAAGCTTCCAAAAAACTACAAGTTTTCTTAAATCACAGCAAACATTTTTTCTCCAAATCTTGGTGATACTTGGTGGTAATGATCAGTTCACTAAGCCCACTTGGCTGCCCAATTTTCACTCTTCTAGGTTCAAGCGTTCGTTTCCAGTAACACTTTGAATTTTAGGTTTCACTCTGTTTTCTGCTATATAGATAGATGTGTTTGAAACTCTAAAATCAAGCACGGTTTGTGATAGATTTTGAAACTTGACCAAATGAAGGTGTTCTAAGTTCTATCTCTATAGTTTGTTTCCTCTTTCAGTACCCCATGCAGAGACTGGCGAAAAACACTTTGGTTGGAAAGGGGTTGCCAAGCTTCCAAAAAACTACTAGTTTGCTGAAGTCTCAGCAAACATTTTTTCACCAAATCTTGATGATACTTCGTGGTAATGATCAGTTCACTAATCCCACTTGGCTGCCCAATTTTTATTCTTCTAGGTTGAAGCATTCGTTTCCAGTAACATTTTGAATTTTTAGGTTTCACTCCGTTTTCTCCTACATAGATAGCTGTGTTTGGAATTCTAAATCAAACACGGTTTGTGCTAGCTCCTTGAAACTTGACCAAATGAAGGAGTTCTAAGTTCTATCTCTATGGTTTGTTTTCTCTTGAAGTACCCCATGCAGAGACTGGCGAAAAACACTTTCGTTTGAAAGGGGTTGCAAAACTTCCAAAAAATTACTAGTTTGCTGAAATCTCAGCAAACGTTTTTCCACCAAATCTTGTTGATACTTGGTGGTAATGATCAGTTCACTAAGCCCACTTGGCTTCCCAATATTCACTCTTCTATGTTCAAGCGTTCATTTCCAGTAACACTTTGAATTTTTAGGTTTCAATTTTTTTTTCTGCTATATAGATAGACGTGTTTGAAACTCTAAATCAAACACGGTTTGTGCTAGCTCCTTGAAACTTGACAAAATGAAGTAGTTCTAAGTTCTATCTCTATGGTTTGTGTCCTCTTGATGTACCCCATGCAGAGACTGGCGAAAAGCACTTTCATTTGAAAGGGGTTGCCAAGCTTCCAAAAAACTTCTAGTTTTCTGAAATCACAGCAAACATTTTTTTCACCAAATCTTGATGATACTTGGTGGTAATGATCAGTTCACTAAGCCCACTTGGCTGCCCAATTTTCACTCTTCTAGGTTTAAGCGTTCATTTTCAGTAACACTTTGAATTTTTAGGTTTCACTCTGTTTTCTGCTATATAGATAGATGTGTTTGAAACTCTAAATCAAACACGGTTTGTGCTTGCTCCTTCAAACTTGACCAAATGAAGTAGTTCTAAGTTCTATCTCTATGGTTTGTTTCCTCTTGAAGTACCCCATGCAGAGACTGGCGAAAAACTGTTTCGTTTGAAAGGGGTTGCCAAGCTTCGAAAAAAACTACTAGTTTGCTGAAATCTCAGCAAACACTTTTTCACCAAATCTTGATGATACTTGGTGGTATTGATCAGTTCACTAAGCCCACTTGGCTGCCCAATTTTCACTCTTCTAGGTTCAAGCGTTCGTTTCCACTAACACTTTGAATTTTTAGGTTTCACTCTGTTTTCTACTATATAGATAGATGTGTTTGAAACTCTAAATCAAACACGGTTTGTGATAGCTCCTTGAAAATTGACCAAATGAGGTAGTTCTAAGTTCTATCTCTATGGTTTGTTTCCTCTTGAAGTACCCCATGATGGGACTGGCGAAAAACACTTTCGTTTGAAAGGGGTTGCCAAGCTTCCAAAAAACTACTAGTTTGCTGAAATCTCAGCAAACATTTTTTCACCAAATCTTGATGATACTTATTGGTAATGATCAGTTCACTAATCCCACTTGGCTGCCCAATTTTTATTATTCTAGGTTAAAGCATTCGTTTCCAGTAACAGTTTGAATTTTTAGGTTTCACTCTGTTTTCTCCTACACAGATAGCTGTGTTTGGAATTCTAAATCAAACACGGTTTGTGCTAGCTCCTTGAAACTTGACCAAATGAAGTAGTTCTAAGTTCTCTCTCTATGGTTTGTTTCCTCTTGAAGTACCCCATGCAGAGACTGGCGAAAAACCCTTTCGTTTGAAAGGGGTTGCCAAGCTTCCAAAAAACTCCTAGTTTGCTGAAATCTCAGCAAACATTTTTTCACCAAATCTTGATGATACATTTTGGTAATGATCAGTTCACTAATCCCACTTGGCTGCCCAATTTTCACTCTTCTATGTTCAAGCGTTCGTTTCCAGTAACACTTTGAATTTTTAGGTTTCACTCTGTTTTCTGCTATATAGATAGATGTGTTTGAAACTCTAAATAAAACACGGTTTGTGCTAGCTCCTTGAAAGTTGACAAAATGAAGTAGTTCTAAGTTCTATCTCTATGGTTTGTTTCCTATTGAAGGACCCCATGCAGGGACTGGCGAAAAGCACTTTCATTTGAAAGGGGTTGCCAAGCTTCCAAAAAACTACTAGATTTCTGAAATCTCAGCAAACATTTTTTCACTAAATCTTGATGATACTTGGTGGTAATGATCACTTCACTAAGCCCACTTGGCTGCCCAATTTTCACTCTTCTAGGTTCAAACGTTCGTTTCCAGTAACACTTTGAATTTTTAGGTTTCACTCTGTTTTCTGCTATATAGATAGATGTGTTTGAAACGCTAAATCAAACACGGTTTGTGCTAGCTCCTTCAAACTTGACCAAATGAAGTAGTTCTAAGTTCTCTCTCTATGGTTTGTTTCCTCTTGAAATACCCCATGCAGAGACTGGCGAAAAGCACTTTTGTTTGAAAGGGGTTGCCAAGCTTCCAAAAAACTACTAGTTTGCTGAAATCTCAGCAAACATTTTTTCAACAAATCTTGATGATACTTGGTGGTAATGATCACTTTACTAAGCCCACTTGGCTGCCCAATTTTCACTCTTCTAGGTTAAAGCTTTCGTTTCCAGTAACAGTTTAAATTTTTAGGTTTTACTCTGTTTTCTCCTACATAGATAGCTGTGTTTGGATTTCTCATTCAAACAAAGTTTGTGCTAGCTCCTTGAAACTTGACAAAATGAAGTAGTTCTAAGTTCTCTCTCTATGGTTTGTTTCCTCTTGAAGTTCCCCATGCAGAGACTGGCGAAAAACACTTTCGTTTGAAATGGGTTGCCAAGCTTCCAAAAAACTACTAGTTTCCTGAAATCTCAGCAAACATTTTTTCACCAAATTTGATGTACTTGGTGGTAATGATCAGGTCACTAAGCACATTTTGCTGCCCAATTTTCACTCTTCTAGGTTCAAGCGTTCGATTCCAGTAACACTTTGAATTTTTAGTTTTCACTCTGTTTTCTGCTATATAGATAGATGTGTTTGAAACTCTAAATCACACACGGTTTGTGATAGCTCCTTGAAACTTGACCAAATGAAGTAGTTCTAAGTTCTATCTCTATGGTTTGTTTCCTCTTGAAGTACCCCATGCAGAGACTGGCGAAAAACACTTTCGTTTGAAAGGGGTTGCCAAGCTTCCAAAAAACTACTAGTTTCCTGAAATCTCAGCAAACATTTTTTCACCAAATTTGATGATACTTGGTGGTAATGATCAGTTCACTAATCCCACTTGGCTGCCCAATTTTCACTCTCCTAGGTTCAAGCGTTCGTTTCCAGTAACACTTTGAATTTTTAGGTTTCAATTTTTTTTCTGCTATATAGATAGATGTGTTGGAAACTCTAAATCAAATACGGTTTGTGCTAGCTCCTTGAAACTTGACCAAATGAAGTAGTTCTAACTTCTATCTCTATGGTTTTTTCCTCTTGAAGTACCCCATGCAGAGACTGGCGGAAAAAACTTTCGTTCAAAAGGGGTTGCCAAGCTTCCAAAAAACTACTAGTTTGCTGAAATCTCAGCAAACATTTTTTCACCAAATCTTGATGATACTTGGTGGTTATGATCAGTTCACTAATCCCACTTGGCTCCCCAATTTTTATTCTTCTAGGTTAAAGCATTCGTTTACCGTAACAGTTTGAATTTTTAGGTTTCACTCTGTTTTCTCCTACATAGATAGCTGTGTTTGGAATTCTAAATCAAAAACGGTTTGTGCTAGCTCCTTGAAACTTGACCAAATGAAGTAGTTCTAAGTTCTATCTCTATGGTTTGTTTCCTCTTGAAGTACCCCATGCAGAGACTGGCGAAAAGCACTTTCGTTTGAAAGGGGTTGCCAAGCTTCCAAAAAACTACTAGTTTTCTGAAATATCAGCAAACATTTTTTCACCAAACCTTGATGATACTTGGTGGTAATGATCAGTTCACTAATCCCACTTGGCAGCCCAATTTTCACTCTTCTAGGTTCAACCGTTCGTTTCCAGTAACACTTTGAATTTTTTGGTTTCACTCTGTTTTCTGCTACATAGATAGATGTGTTTGAAACTCTAAATCATACACGGTTTGTGCTAGCTCCTTGAAACTTGACCAAATGAAGTAGTTCTAAGTTCTATCTCTATGGTTTGTTTCCTCTTGAAGTACCCCCTGCAGAGACTGGCGAAAAGCACTTTCGTTTGAAAGGGGTTGCCAAGCTTCCAAAAAACTACTAGTTTGCTGAAATCTCAGCAAACATTTTTTCAACAAATCTTGATGATACTTGGTGGTAATGATCACTTCACTAAGCCCACTTGGCTGCCCAATTTTCACTCTTCTAGGTTAAAGCGTTCGTTTCCAGTAACAGTTTGAATTTTTAGGGTTCACTCTGTTTTCTCCTACATAGATAATTGTGTTTGGATTTCTCATTCAAACAAAGTTTGTGCTAGCTCCTTGAAACTTGACAAAATGAAGTAGTTCTAAGTTCTCTCTCTATGGTTTGTTTCCTCTTGAAGTACCCCATGCAGAGACTGGCGAAAAACACTTTCGTTTGAAAGGGGTTGCCAAGCTTCCAAAAAACTCCTAGTTTGCTGAAATCTCAGCAAACATTTTTTCACCAATTCTTGATGATACTTGGTGGTAATGATCAGTTAACTAATCCCACTTGGCTGCCCAATTTTTACTCTTCTAGGTTCAATAGTTCGTTTCCAGTAACACTTTGAATTTTTAGGTTTCACTCTGTTTTCTGCTATATAGATAGATGAGTTTGAAACTCTAAATAAAACACGGTTTGTGCTAGCTCCTTGAAACTTGACAAAATGAAGTAGTTCTAAGTTCTATCTCTATGGTTTGTTTCCTCTTGAGGGACCCCATGCAGAGACTGGCGAAAAGCACTTTCATTTGAAAGGGGTTGCCAAGCTTCCAAAAAACTACTAGTTTTCTGAAATCTCAGCAAACATTTTTTCACCAAATCTTGATGATACTTGGTGGTAATGATCACTTCACTAAGCCCACTTGGCTTCCCAATTTTCACTCTTCTAGGTTCAAGCGTTCGTTTCCAGTAACACTTTGAATTTTTAGGTTTCACTCTGTTTTGTGCTATATAGATAGATGTGTTTGAAACTCTAAATCAAACACGGTTTGTGCTTGCTCCTTGAAACTTGACCAAATGAAGTAGTTCTAAGTTCTATCTATATGGTTTGTTTCCTCTTGAAATACCCCATGCAGAGACTGGCGAAAATCAGTTTCGTTTGAAAGGGTTTGCCAAGCTTCCAAAAAACTACTAGTTTCCTGAAATCTCAGCAAATATTTTTTCACCAAATTTGATGATACTTGGTGGTAATGATCAGTTCACTAATCCCACTTGGCTGCCCAATTTTCACTCTCCTAGGTTCAAGCGTTCGTTTCCAGTAACACTTTGAATTTTTAGGTTTCAATTTTTTTTCTGCTATATAGATAGATGTGTTGGAAACTCTAAATCAAATACGGTTTGTGCTAGCTCCTTGAAACTTGACCAAATGAAGTAGTTCTAACTTCTATCTCTATGGTTTGTTTCCTCTTGAAGTACCCCATGCAGAGACTGGCGAAAAAAACTTTCGTTCGAAAGGGGTTGCCAAGCTTCCAAAAAACTACTAGTTTGCTGAAATCTCAGCAAACATTTTTTAACCAAATCTAGATGATACTTGGTGGTTATGATCAGTTCACTAATCCCTCTTGGCTCCCCAATTTTTATTCTTCTAGGTTAAAGCATTCGTTTACCGTAACAGTTTGAATTTTTAGGTTTCACTCTGTTTTCTCCTACATAGATAGCTGTGTTTGGAATTCTAAATCAAAAACGGTTTGTGCTAGCTCCTTGAAACTTGACCAAATGAAGTAGTTCTAAGTTCTATCTCTATGGTTTGTTTCCTCTTGAAGTACCCCATGCAGAGACTGGCGAAAAACACTTTCGTTTGTAAGGGGTTGCCAAGCTTCCAAAAAACTCCTAGTTTGCTGAAATTTCAGCTAACATTTTTTCACCAATTCTTGATGATACTTGGTGGTAATGATCAGGTCACTAAGCACACTTTGCTGCCCAATTTTCACTCTTCTAGGTTCAAGCGTTCGATTCCAGTAACACTTTGAATTTTTAGGTTTCACTCTGTTTTCTGCTATATAGATAGATGAGTTTGAAACTCTAAATAAAACACGGTTTGTGCTAGCTCCTTGAAACTTGACAAAATGAAGTAGTTCTAAGTTCTATCTCTATGGTTTGTTTCCTCTTGAAATACCCCATGCAGAGACTCGCGAAAAACAGTTTTGTTTGAAAGGGGTTGCCAAGCTTCCAAAAAACTACTAGTTTGCTGAAATCTCAGCAAACATTTTTTCACCAAATCTTGATGATACTTGGTGGTATTGATCAGTTCACTAAGCCCACTTGGCTGCCCAATTTTCACTCTTCTAGGTTCAAGTGTTCGTTTCCACTAACACTTTGAATTTTTAGGTTTCACTCTGTTTTTTGCTATATAGATAGATGTGTTTGAAACTCTAAATCAAACACGGTTTGTGCTAGCTCCTGGAAACCTGAAAAAATGAAGTAGTTCTAAGTTATATCTCTATGGTTTGTTTCCTGTTGAAGTACCCCATGCAGAGACTGGCGAAAAACAGTTTCGTTTGAAAGGGGTTGCCAAGCTTCCAAAAAACTACTAGTTTGCTGAAATCTCAGCAAACATTTTTTCACCAAATCTTGATGATACTTGGTGGTAATGATCAGTTCACTAGTCCCACTTGGCTGCCCAATTTTTATTCTTCTGGGTTAAAGCATTCGTTTCCAGTAACAGTTTGAAATTTTAGGTTTCACTCTGTTTTCTCCTACATAGATAGCTGTGTTTGGAATTCTAAATCAAACACGGTTTGTGCTAGCTTCTTGAAACTTGACCAAATGAAGTAGTTCTAAGTTCTATCTCTATGGTTTGTTTCCTCTTGAAGTACCCCATGCAGAGACTGGCGAAAAACCCTTTCGTTTGAAAGGGGTTGCCAAGCTTCCAAAAAACTCCTAGTTTGCTGAAATCTCAGCAAACATTTTTTCACCAAATCTTGATGATACATTTTGGTAATGATCAGTTCACTAATCCCACTTGGCTGCCCAATTTTCACTCTTCTATGTTCAAGCGTTCGTTTCCAGTAACACTTTGAATTTTTAGGTTTCACTCTGTTTTCTGCTATATAGATAGATGTGTTTGAAACTCTAAATAAAACACGGTTTGTGCTAGCTCCTTGAAAGTTGACAAAATGAAGTAGTTCTAAGTTCTATCTCTATGGTTTGTTTCCTATTGAAGGACCCCATGCAGGGACTGGCGAAAAGCACTTTCATTTGAAAGGGGTTGCCAAGCTTCCAAAAAACTACTAGATTTCTGAAATCTCAGCAAACATTTTTTCACTAAATCTTGATGATACTTGGTGGTAATGATCACTTCACTAAGCCCACTTGGCTGCCCAATTTTCACTCTTCTAGGTTCAAACGTTCGTTTCCAGTAACACTTTGAATTTTTAGGTTTCACTCTGTTTTCTGCTATATAGATAGATGTGTTTGAAACGCTAAATCAAACACGGTTTGTGCTAGCTCCTTCAAACTTGACCAAATGAAGTAGTTCTAAGTTCTCTCTCTATGGTTTGTTTCCTCTTGAAATACCCCATGCAGAGACTGGCGAAAAGCACTTTTGTTTGAAAGGGGTTGCCAAGCTTCCAAAAAACTACTAGTTTGCTGAAATCTCAGCAAACATTTTTTCAACAAATCTTGATGATACTTGGTGGTAATGATCACTTTACTAAGCCCACTTGGCTGCCCAATTTTCACTCTTCTAGGTTAAAGCTTTCGTTTCCAGTAACAGTTTAAATTTTTAGGTTTTACTCTGTTTTCTCCTACATAGATAGCTGTGTTTGGATTTCTCATTCAAACAAAGTTTGTGCTAGCTCCTTGAAACTTGACAAAATGAAGTAGTTCTAAGTTCTCTCTCTATGGTTTGTTTCCTCTTGAAGTACCCCATGCAGAGACTGGCGAAAAACACTTTCGTTTGAAATGGGTTGCCAAGCTTCCAAAAAACTACTAGTTTCCTGAAATCTCAGCAAACATTTTTTCACCAAATTTGATGTACTTGGTGGTAATGATCAGGTCACTAAGCACATTTGCTGCCCAATTTCACTCTTCTAGGTTCAAGCGTTCGATTCCAGTAACACTTTGAATTTTTAGTTTTCACTCTGTTTTCTGCTATATAGATAGATGTGTTTGAAACTCTAAATCACACACGGTTTGTGATAGCTCCTTGAAACTTGACCAAATGAAGTAGTTCTAAGTTCTATCTCTATGGTTTGTTTCCTCTTGAAGTACCCCATGCAGAGACTGGCGGAAAAACACTTTCGTTTGAAAGGGGTTGCCAAGCTTCCAAAAAACTACTAGTTTCCTGAAATCTCAGCAAACATTTTTTCACCAAATTTGATGATACTTGGTGGTAATGATCAGTTCACTAATCCCACTTGGCTGCCCAATTTTCACTCTCCTAGGTTCAAGCGTTCGTTTCCAGTAACACTTTGAATTTTTAGGTTTCAATTTTTTTTTCTGCTATATAGATAGATGTGTTGGAAACTCTAAATCAAATACGGTTTGTGCTAGCTCCTTGAAACTTGACCAAATGAAGTAGTTCTAACTTCTATCTCTATGGTTTTTTCCTCTTGAAGTACCCCATGCAGAGACTGGCGGAAAAAAACTTTCGTTCAAAAGGGGTTGCCAAGCTTCCAAAAAACTACTAGTTTGCTGAAATCTCAGCAAACATTTTTTCACCAAATCTTGATGATACTTGGTGGTTATGATCAGTTCACTAATTCCCACTTGGCTCCCCAATTTTTATTCTTCTAGGTTAAAGCATTCGTTTACCGTAACAGTTTGAATTTTTAGGTTTCACTCTGTTTTCTCCTACATAGATAGCTGTGTTTGGAATTCTAAATCAAAAACGGTTTGTGCTAGCTCCTTGAAACTTGACCAAATGAAGTAGTTCTAAGTTCTATCTCTATGGTTTGTTCCTCTTGAAGTACCCCATGCAGAGACTGGCGAAAAGCACTTTCGTTTGAAAGGGGTTGCCAAGCTTCAAAAAACTACTAGTTTTCTGAAATATCAGCAAACATTTTTTTCACCAAACCTTGATGATACTTGGTGGTAATGATCAGTTCACTAATCCCACTTGGCAGCCCAATTTTCACTCTTCTAGGTTCAACCGTTCGTTTCCAGTAACACTTTGAATTTTTTGGTTTCACTCTGTTTTCTGCTACATAGATAGATGTGTTTGAAACTCTAAATCATACACGGTTTTGTGCTAGCTCCTTGAAACTTGACCAAATGAAGT
>NW_027513813.1:36167-62783 GCF_048772815.1 Callospermophilus lateralis | reverse complement strand
TAGATCGATGTGTTTGAAACTCTAAAATCAAACACGGTTTGTGCTAGCTCCTTGAAACTTGAGCAAATGAAGTAGTTCTAAGTTCTATCTCTATGGATTATTTCCTCTTGAAATACCCCATGCAGAGACTGGCGAAAAACACTTTCGTTTTAAAGGGGTTGCCAAGCTTCCAAAAAACTACTAGTCTGCTGAAATCTCAGCAAACATTTTTTCACCAAAACTTGATGATACTTGGTGGTAATGATCAGTTCACTAAGCCCACTTGGCTGCCCAATTTTCACTCTTCTAGGTTCAAGCGTTCGTTTCCAGTAACACTTTGAAATTTTAGGTTTCACTCTGTTTTCTGCTATATAGATAGATGTCTTTGAAACTCTAAATCAAACACGGTTTTTGCTAGCTCCTTGAAACTTGTCAAAATGAAGTAGTTGTTAGTTCTATCTCTATGGTTTTTTTCCTCTTGAAGTACCCCATGCAGAGACTGGCGAAAAACATTTTCGTTTGAAAGGGGTTGCCAAGCTTCCAAAAAACTACTAGTTTGCTGAAATCACAGCAAACATTTTTTCACCAAAACTTGATGATACTTGGTGGTAATGATCAGTTCACTAAATCCCACTTGGCTGCCCAAATTTTATTCTACTAGGTTGAAGCTTTCGTTTCCAGTGACTGTTTGAATTTTTAGGTTTCACTCTGTATTCTGCTATATAGATAGATGTGTTTGAAACTCTAAATCAAACACGGTTTGTGCTAGCTCCTTGAAACTTGACCAAATGAAGTAGTTGTAAGTTCTATCTCTATGGTTTGTTTCCTCTTGAAGTACCCCATGCAGAGACTGGCGAAAAACACTTCCGTTTGAAAGGGGTTGCCAAGCTTCCAAAAAACTACTAGTTTGCTGAAATCTCAGCAAACATTTTTTCACCAAATCTTGATGATACTTTTTGGTAATGGTCAGTTCACTAATCCCACTTGGCTGCCCAAATTTTATTCTTCTAGGTTGAAGCTTTCGTTTTCAGTAACAGTTTGAATTTTTAGGTTTCACTCTGTTTTCTCCTACATAGATAGCTGTGTTTGGAATTCTAAATCAAACACGGTTTGTGCTAGCTCCTTGAAACTTGACCAAATGAAGTAGTTCTAAGTTCTATCTCTATGGTTTGTTTCCTCTTGAAGTACCCCATGCAGAGACTGGCGAAAAACACTTTCGTTTGAAAGGGGTTTCCAAGCTTCCAAAAAACTACTAGTTTGCTGAAATCTCAGCAAACATTTTTTCACCAAATCTTGATGATACTTGGTGGTAATGATGAGTTCACTAAGCCCACTTGGCTGCCCAATTTTCACTCTTCTAGGTTCAAGCGTTCGTTTCCAGTAACACTTTGAATTTTTAGGTTTCACTCTGTTTTCTGCTTTATAGATAGATGTGTTTGAAACTCTAAATCAAACACGGTTTGTGCTAGCTCCTTGAAACTTGACCAAATGAAGTAGTTCTAAGTTCTATCTCTATGGTTTGTTTCCTCTTGAAGTACCCCATGCAGAGACTGGCGAAAAACACTTTCGTTTTAAAGGGGTTGCCAAGCTTCCAAAAAACTACTAGTTTGCTGAAATCTCAGCAAACATTTTTTCACCAAAACTTGAAGATACTTGGTGGTAATGATCAGTTCACTAAGCCCACTTGGCAGCGAAATTTTTACTCTTCTAGGTTCAAGCGTTCGTTTCCAGTAACACTTTGAAATTTTAGGTTTCACTCTGTTTTCTGCTATATAGATAGATGTCTTTGAAACTCTAATCAAACACGGTTTGTGCTAGCTCTTTGAAACGTGACAAAATGAAGTAGTTGTTAGTTCTATCTCTAGGGTTTTTTTCCTCTTGAGGTACCCCATGCAGAGACTGGCAAAAAACACTTTCGTTTGAAAGGGGTTGCCAAGCTTCCAAAAAACTACTAGTTTGCTGAAATCTCAGCAAACATTTTTTTCACCAAATCTTGATGATACTTGGTGGTAATGATCACTTCACTTATCCCACTTGGCTGCCCGAATTTTATTCTTCTAGGTTGAAGCTTTCGTTTCCAGTGGACTGTTTGAATTTTTAGGTTTCACTCTGTTTTCTGCTATATAGATAGATGTGTTTGAAACTCTAAATCAAACACGGTTTGTGCTAGCTTTTTGAAACTTGAACAAATGAAGTAGTTCTAAGTTCTATCTCTATGGATTGTTTCCTCTTGAAGTACCCCATGCAGAGACTGGCGAAAAACACTTTCATTTTAAAGGGGTTGCCAAGCTTCCAAAATACTACTAGTTTGCTGAAATCTCAGCAAACATTTTTTCACCAAAACTTGATTATACTTGGTGGTAATGATCAGTTCACTAAGCCCACTTGGCTGCCCAATTTTAATTCTTCTAGGTTCAAGCGTTCGTTTCCAGTAACACTTTGAAATTTTAGGTTTCACTCTGTTTTCTGCTATATAGATAGATGTCTTTGAAACTCTAAATCAAACACGGTTTTTGCTAGCTCCTTGAAACTTGACAAAATGAAGTAGTTGTTAGTTCTATCTCTATGGTTTTTTTCCTCTTGAAGTACCCCATGCAGAGACTGGCGAAAAACACTTTCGTTTGAAAGGGGTTGCCAAGGTTCCAAAAAACTACTAGTTTGCTGAAATCTCAGCAAACATTTTTTCACCAAATCTTGATGATACTTGGTGGTAATGATCAGTTCACTAATCCCACTTGGCTGCCCAACTTTCACTCTTCTAGGTTCAAAGCGTTCGTTTCCAGTAACAGTTTGAATTTTTAGGTTTCACTCTGTTTTCTGCTATATAGATAGATGTGTTTGAAACTCTAAATCAAACACGGTTTGTGCTAGCTCCTTGAAACTTGACCAAATGAAGTAGTTCTAAGTTCTATCTCTATGGTTTGTTTCCTCTTGAAGTACCCCATGCAGAGACTGGCGAAGAACACTTTCGTTTGAAAGGGGTTGCCAAGCTTCCAAAAAACTACTCGTTTGCTGAAATCTCAGCAAACATTTTTTCACCAAATCTTGATGATACTTGGTGGTAATGATCAGTTCACTAAGCCCACTTGGCTGCCCAATTTTCACTCTTCTAGATTCAAGCGTTCGTTTCCAGTAACACTTTGAAATTTTAGGTTTCACTCTGTTTTCTGCTATATAGATAGATGTGTTTGAAACTCTAAATCAAACACGGTTTGTGCTAGCTCCCTGAAACTGGACAAAATGAAGTAGTTCTAAGTTCCATCTCTATGGTTTGTTTCCTCTTGAAGTACCCCATGCAGAGACTGGCGAAGAACACTTTCGTTTGAAAGGGGTTGCCAAGCTTCCAAAAAACTTCTCGTTTTCTGAAATCTCAGCAAACATTTTTTCACCAAATCTTGAGGATACTTGGTGGTAATGATCAGTTCACTAAGCCCACTTGGCTGCCCAATTTTCACTCTTCTAGGTTCAAGCGTTCGTTTCCAGTAACACTTTGAATTTTTAGGTTTCACTCTGTTTTCTGTTATATAGATAGATGTGTTTGAAACTCTAAATCAAACACGGTTTGTGCTAGCTCCTTGAAACTTGACAAAATGAAGTAGTTCTAAGTTCTATCTCTATGGTTTGTTTCCTCTTGAAGTACCCCATGCAGAGACTGGCGAAAAACACTTTCGTTTGAAAGGGGTTACCAAGCTTCCAAAAAACTACTAGTTTGCTGAAATCTCAGCAAACATTTTTTCACCAAATCTTGATGATACTTGGTGGTAATGATCAGTTCACTAAGCCCACTTGGCTGCCCAACTTTCACTCTTCTAGGTTCAAGCGTTCGTTTCCAGTAACACTTTGAATTTTTAGGTTTCACTCTGTTTTCTGTTATATAGATAGATGTGTTTGAAACTCTAAATCAAACACGGTTTGTGCTAGCTCCGTGAAACTTGACAAAATGAAGTAGTTCTAAGTTCTATCTCTATGGTTTGTTTCCTCTTGAAGTACCCCATGCAGAGACTGGCGAAAAACACTTTCGTTTGAAAGGGGTTGCCAAGCTTCCAAAAAACTACTAGTTTGCTGAAATCTCAGCAAACATTTTTTCACCAAATCTTGATGATACTTGGTGGTAATGATCAGTTCACTAAGCCCACTTGGCTGCCCAATTTTCACTCTTCTAGGTTCAAGCGTTCGTTTCCAGTAACACTTTGAATTATTAGGTTTCACTCTGTTTTCTGCTATATAGATAGATGTGTTTGAAACTCTAAATCAAACACGGTTTGTGCTAGCTCCTTAAAACTTGAGCAAATGAAGTAGTTCTAAGTTGTATCTCTATGGTTTGTTTCCTCTTGAAGTACCACATGCAGAGACTGGCGAAAAACACTTTCGTTTGAAAGGGGTTGCCAAGCTTCCAAAAAACTACTAGTTTGCTGAAATCTCAGCAAACATTTTTTCACCAAATCTTGATGATACTTGGTGGTAATGATCAGTTCACTAATCCCACTTGGCTGCCCAACTTTCACTCTTCTAGGTTCAAGCGTTCCTTTCCAGTAACAGTTTGAATTTTTAGGTTTCACTCTGTTTTCTGCTATATAGATAGATGTGTTTGAAACTCTAAATCAAACACGGTTTGTGCTAGCTCCTTGAAACTTGACCAAATGAAGTAGTTCTAAGTTCTATCTCTATGGTTTGTTTCCTCTTGAAGTACCCCATGCAGAGACTGGCGAAGAACACTTTCGTTTGAAAGGGGTTGCCAAGCTTCCAAAAAACTACTCGTTTGCTGAAATCTCAGCAAACATTTTTTCACCAAATCTTGATGATACTTGGTGGTAATGATCAGTTCACTAAGCCCACTTGGCTGCCCAATTTTCACTCTTCTAGATTCAAGCGTTCGTTTCCAGTAACACTTTGAAATTTTAGGTTTCACTCTGTTTTCTGCTATATAGATAGATGTGTTTGAAACTCTAAATCAAACACGGTTTGTGCTAGCTCCCTGAAACTGGACAAAATGAAGTAGTTCTAAGTTCCATCTCTATGGTTTGTTTCCTCTTGAAGTACCCCATGCAGAGACTGGCGAAGAACACTTTCGTTTGAAAGGGGTTGCCAAGCTTCCAAAAAACTTCTCGTTTTCTGAAATCTCAGCAAACATTTTTTCACCAAATCTTGAGGATACTTGGTGGTAATGAATCAGTTCACTAAGCCCACTTGGCTGCCCAATTTTCACTCTTCTAGGTTCAAGCGTTCGTTTCCAGTAACACTTTGAATTTTTAGGTTTCACTCTGTTTTCTGTTATATAGATAGATGTGTTTGAAACTCTAAATCAAACACGGTTTGTGCTAGCTCCTTGAAACTTGACAAAATGAAGTAGTTCTAAGTTCTATCTCTATGGTTTGTTTCCTCTTGAAGTACCCCATGCAGAGACTGGCGAAAAACACTTTCGTTTGAAAGGGGTTACCAAGCTTCCAAAAAACTACTAGTTTGCTGAAATCTCAGCAAACATTTTTTTCACCAAATCTTGATGATACTTGGTGGTAATGATCAGTTCACTAAGCCCACTTGGCTGCCCAACTTTCACTCTTCTAGGTTCAAGCGTTCGTTTCCAGTAACACTTTGAATTTTTAGGTTTCACTCTGTTTTCTGTTATATAGATAGATGTGTTTGAAACTCTAAATCAAACACGGTTTGTGCTAGCTCCTTGAAACTTGACAAAATGAAGTAGTTCTAAGTTCTATCTCTATGGTTTGTTTCCTCTTGAAGTACCCCATGCAGAGACTGGCGAAAAACACTTTCGTTTGAAAGGGGTTACCAAGCTTCCAAAAAACTACTAGTTTGCTGAAATCTCAGCAAACATTTTTTCACCAAATCTTGATGATACTTGGTGGTAATGATCAGTTCACTAAGCCCACTTGGCTGCCCAACTTTCACTCTTCTAGGTTCAAGCGTTCGTTTCCAGTAACACTTTGAATTTTTAGGTTTCACTCTGTTTTCTGCTTTATAGATAGATGTGTTTGAAACTCTAAATCAAACACGGTTTGTGCTAGCTCCTTGAAACTTGAGCAAATGAAGTAGTTCTAAGTTCTATCTCTATGGATTATTTCCTCTTGAAATACCCCATGCAGAGACTGGCGAAAAACACTTTCGTTTTAAAGGGGTTGCCAAGCTTCCAAAAAACTACTAGTCTGCTGAAATCTCAGCAAACATTTTTTCACCAAAACTTGATGATACTTGGTGGTAATGATCAGTTAACTAAGCAAACTTGGCTGCCCAATTTTCACTCTTCTAGGTTCAAGCGTTCGTTTCCAGTAACACTTTGAAATTTTAGGTTTCACTCTGTTTTCTGCTATATAGATAGATGTCTTTGAAACTCTAAATCAAACACGGTTTTTGCTAGCTCCTTGAAACTTGTCAAAATGAAGTAGTTGTTAGTTCTATCTCTATGGTTTTTTTCCTCTTGAAGTACCCCATGCAGAGACTGGCGAAAAACATTTTCGTTTGAAAGGGGTTGCCAAGCTTCCAAAAAACTACTAGTTTGCTGAAATCACAGCAAACATTTTTTCACCAAAACTTGATGATACTTGGTGGTAATGATCAGTTCACTAATCCCACTTGGCTGCCCAAATTTTATTCTACTAGGTTGAAGCTTTCGTTTCCAGTGACTGTTTGAATTTTTAGGTTTCACTCTGTATTCTGCTATATAGATAGATGTGTTTGAAACTCTAAATCAAACACGGTTTGTGCTAGCTCCTTGAAACTTGACCAAATGAAGTAGTTGTAAGTTCTATCTCTATGGTTTGTTTCCTCTTGAAGTACCCCATGCAGAGACTGGCGAAAAACACTTCCGTTTGAAAGGGGTTGCCAAGCTTCCAAAAAACTACTAGTTTGCTGAAATCTCAGCAAACATTTTTTCACCAAATCTTGATGATACTTGGTGGTAATGGTCAGTTCACTAATCCCACTTGGCTGCCCAAATTTTATTCTTCTAGGTTGAAGCTTTCGTTTTCAGTAACAGTTTGAATTTTTAGGTTTCACTCTGTTTTCTCCTACATAGATAGCTGTGTTTGGAATTCTAAATCAAACACGGTTTGTGCTAGCTCCTTGAAACTTGACCAAATGAAGTAGTTCTAAGTTCTATCTCTATGGTTTGTTTCCTCTTGAAGTACCCCATGCAGAGACTGGCGAAAAACACTTTCGTTTGAAAGGGGTTTCCAAGCTTCCAAAAAACTACTAGTTTGCTGAAATCTCAGCAAACATTTTTTCACCAAATCTTGATGATACTTGGTGGTAATGATGAGTTCACTAAGCCCACTTGGCTGCCCAATTTTCACTCTTCTAGGTTCAAGCGTTCGTTTCCAGTAACACTTTGAATTTTTAGGTTTCACTCTGTTTTCTGCTTTATAGATAGATGTGTTTGAAACTCTAAATCAAACACGGTTTGTGCTAGCTCCTTGAAACTTGACCAAATGAAGTAGTTCTAAGTTCTATCTCTATGGTTTGTTTCCTCTTGAAGTACCCCATGCAGAGACTGGCGAAAAACACTTTCGTTTTAAAGGGGTTGCCAAGCTTCCAAAAAACTACTAGTTTGCTGAAATCTCAGCAAACATTTTTTCACCAAAACTTGAAGATACTTGGTGGTAATGATCAGTTCACTAAGCCCACTTGGCAGCGAAATTTTTACTCTTCTAGGTTCAAGCGTTCGTTTCCAGTAACACTTTGAAATTTTAGGTTTCACTCTGTTTTCTGCTATATAGATAGATGTCTTTGAAACTCTAAATCAAACACGGTTTGTGCTAGCTCCTTGAAACGTGACAAAATGAAGTAGTTGTTAGTTCTATCTCTAGGGTTTTTTTCCTCTTGAGGTACCCCATGCAGAGACTGGCAAAAAACACTTTCGTTTGAAAGGGGTTGCCAAGCTTCCAAAAAACTACTAGTTTGCTGAAATCTCAGCAAACATTTTTTCACCAAATCTTGATGATACTTGGTGGTAATGATCACTTCACTTATCCCACTTGGCTGCCCGAATTTTATTCTTCTAGGTTGAAGCTTTCGTTTCCAGTGACTGTTTGAATTTTTAGGTTTCACTCTGTTTTCTGCTATATAGATAGATGTGTTTGAAACTCTAAATCAAACACGGTTTGTGCTAGCTTTTTGAAACTTGAACAAATGAAGTAGTTCTAAGTTCTATCTCTATGGATTGTTTCCTCTTGAAGTACCCCATGCAGAGACTGGCGAAAAACACTTTCATTTTAAAGGGGTTGCCAAGCTTCCAAAATACTACTAGTTTGCTGAAATCTCAGCAAACATTTTTTCACCAAAACTTGATTATACTTGGTGGTAATGATCAGTTCACTAAGCCCACTTGGCTGCCCAATTTTAATTCTTCTAGGTTCAAGCGTTCGTTTCCAGTAACACTTTGAAATTTTAGGTTTCACTCTGTTTTCTGCTATATAGATAGATGTCTTTGAAACTCTAAATCAAACACGGTTTTTGCTAGCTCCTTGAAACTTGACAAAATGAAGTAGTTGTTAGTTCTATCTCTATGGTTTTTTTCCTCTTGAAGTACCCCATGCAGAGACTGGCGAAAAACACTTTCGTTTGAAAGGGGTTGCCAAGGTTCCAAAAAACTACTAGTTTGCTGAAATCTCAGCAAACATTTTTTCACCAAATCTTGATGATACTTGGTGGTAATGATCAGTTCACTAATCCCACTTGGCTGCCCAACTTTCACTCTTCTAGGTTCAAGCGTTCGTTTCCAGTAACAGTTTGAATTTTTAGGTTTCACTCTGTTTTCTGCTATATAGATAGATGTGTTTGAAACTCTAAATCAAACACGGTTTGTGCTAGCTCCTTGAAACTTGACCAAATGAAGTAGTTCTAAGTTCTATCTCTATGGTTTGTTTCCTCTTGATGTACCCCATGCAGAGACTGGCGAAGAACACTTTCGTTTGAAAGGGGTTGCCAAGCTTCCAAAAAACTACTCGTTTGCTGAAATCTCAGCAAACATTTTTTCACCAAATCTTGATGATACTTGGTGGTAATGATCAGTTCACTAAGCCCACTTGGCTGCCCAATTTTCACTCTTCTAGATTCAAGCGTTCGTTTCCAGTAACACTTTGAAATTTTAGGTTTCACTCTGTTTTCTGCTATATAGATAGATGTGTTTGAAACTCTAAATCAAACACGGTTTGTGCTAGCTCCCTGAAACTGGACAAAATGAAGTAGTTCTAAGTTCCATCTCTATGGTTTGTTTCCTCTTGAAGTACCCCATGCAGAGACTGGCGAAGACCACTTTCGTTTGAAAGGGGTTGCCAAGCTTCCAAAAAACTTCTCGTTTTCTGAAATCTCAGCAAACATTTTTTCACCAAATCTTGAGGATACTTGGTGGTAATGATCAGTTCACTAAGCCCACTTGGCTGCCCAATTTTCACTCTTCTAGGTTCAAGCGTTCGTTTCCAGTAACACTTTGAATTTTTAGGTTTCACTCTGTTTTCTGTTATATAGATAGATGTGTTTGAAACTCTAAATCAAACACGGTTTGTGCTAGCTCCTTGAAACTTGACAAAATGAAGTAGTTCTAAGTTCTATCTCTATGGTTCGTTTCCTCTTGAAGTACCCCATGCAGAGACTGGCGAAAAACACTTTCGTTTGAAAGGGGTTACCAAGCTTCCAAAAAACTACTAGTTTGCTGAAATCTCAGCAAACATTTTTTCACCAAATCTTGATGATACTTGGTGGTAATGATCAGTTCACTAAGCCCACTTGGCTGCCCAACTTTCACTCTTCTAGGTTCAAGCGTTCGTTTCCAGTAACACTTTGAATTTTTAGGTTTCACTCTGTTTTCTGTTATATAGATAGATGTGTTTGAAACTCTAAATCAAACACGGTTTGTGCTAGCTCCGTGAAACTTGACAAAATGAAGTAGTTCTAAGTTCTATCTCTATGGTTTGTTTCCTCTTGAAGTACCCCATGCAGAGACTGGCGAAAAACACTTTCGTTTGAAAGGGGTTGCCAAGCTTCCAAAAAACTACTAGTTTGCTGAAATCTCAGCAAACATTTTTTCACCAAATCTTGATGATACTTGGTGGTAATGATCAGTTCACTAAGCCCACTTGGCTGCCCAATTTTCACTCTTCTAGGTTCAAGCGTTCGTTTCCAGTAACACTTTGAATTATTAGGTTTCACTCTGTTTTCTGCTATATAGATAGATGTGTTTGAAACTCTAAATCAAACACGGTTTGTGCTAGCTCCTTAAAACTTGAGCAAATGAAGTAGTTCTAAGTTGTATCTCTATGGTTTGTTTCCTCTTGAAGTACCACATGCAGAGACTGGCGAAAAACACTTTCGTTTGAAAGGGGTTGCCAAGCTTCCAAAAAACTACTAGTTTGCTGAAATCTCAGCAAACATTTTTTCACCAAATCTTGATGATACTTGGTGGTAATGATCAGTTCACTAATCCCACTTGGCTGCCCAACTTTCACTCTTCTAGGTTCAAGCGTTCGTTTCCAGTAACAGTTTGAATTTTTAGGTTTCACTCTGTTTTCTGCTATATAGATAGATGTGTTTGAAACTCTAAATCAAACACGGTTTGTGCTAGCTCCTTGAAACTTGACCAAATGAAGTAGTTCTAAGTTCTATCTCTATGGTTTGTTTCCTCTTGAAGTACCCCATGCAGAGACTGGCGAAGAACACTTTCGTTTGAAAGGGGTTGCCAAGCTTCCAAAAAACTACTCGTTTGCTGAAATCTCAGCAAACATTTTTTCACCAAATCTTGATGATACTTGGTGGTAATGATCAGTTCACTAAGCCCACTTGGCTGCCCAATTTTCACTCTTCTAGATTCAAGCGTTCGTTTCCAGTAACACTTTGAAATTTTAGGTTTCACTCTGTTTTCTGCTATATAGATAGATGTGTTTGAAACTCTAAATCAAACACGGTTTGTGCTAGCTCCCTGAAACTGGACAAAATGAAGTAGTTCTAAGTTCCATCTCTATGGTTTGTTTCCTCTTGAAGTACCCCATGCAGAGACTGGCGAAGAACACTTTCGTTTGAAAGGGGTTGCCAAGCTTCCAAAAAACTTCTCGTTTTCTGAAATCTCAGCAAACATTTTTTCACCAAATCTTGAGGATACTTGGTGGTAATGATCAGTTCACTAAGCCCACTTGGCTGCCCAATTTTCACTCTTCTAGGTTCAAGCGTTCGTTTCCAGTAACACTTTGAATTTTTAGGTTTCACTCTGTTTTCTGTTATATAGATAGATGTGTTTGAATCTCTAAATCAAACACGGTTTGTGCTAGCTCCTTGAAACTTGACAAAATGAAGTAGTTCTAAGTTCTATCTCTATGGTTTGTTTCCTCTTGAAGTACCCCATGCAGAGACTGGCGAAAAACACTTTCGTTTGAAAGGGGTTACCAAGCTTCCAAAAAACTACTAGTTTGCTGAAATCTCAGCAAACATTTTTTCACCAAATCTTGATGATACTTGGTGGTAATGATCAGTTCACTAAGCCCACTTGGCTGCCCAACTTTCACTCTTCTAGGTTCAAGCGTTCGTTTCCAGTAACACTTTGAATTTTTAGGTTTCACTCTGTTTTCTGTTATATAGATAGATGTGTTTGAAACTCTAAATCAAACACGGTTTGTGCTAGCTCCGTGAAACTTGACAAAATGAAGTAGTTCTAAGTTCTATCTCTATGGTTTGTTTCCTCTTGAAGTACCCCATGCAGAGACTGGCGAAAAACACTTTCGTTTGAAAGGGGTTGCCAAGCTTCCAAAAAACTACTAGTTTGCTGAAATCTCAGCAAACATTTTTTCACCAAATCTTGATGATACTTGGTGGTAATGATCAGTTCACTAAGCCCACTTGGCTGCCCAATTTTCACTCTTCTAGGTTCAAGCGTTCGTTTCCAGTAACACTTTGAATTTTTAGGTTTCACTCTGTTTTCTGCTTTATAGATAGATGTGTTTGAAACTCTAAATCAAACACGGTTTGTGCTAGCTCCTTGAAACTTGACCAAATGAAGTAGTTCTAAGTTCTATCTCTATGGTTTGTTTCCTCTTGAAGTACCACATGCAGAGACTGGCGAAAAACACTTTCGTTTGAAAGGGGTTGCCAAGCTTCCAAAAAACTACTAGTTTGCTGAAATCTCAGCAAACATTTTTTCACCAAATCTTGATGATACTTGGTGGTAATGATCAGTTCACTAATCCCACTTGGCTGCCCAACTTTCACTCTTCTAGGTTCAAGCGTTCGTTTCCAGTAACAGTTTGAATTTTTAGGTTTCACTCTGTTTTCTGCTATATAGATAGATGTGTTTGAAACTCTAAATCAAACACGGTTTGTGCTAGCTCCTTGAAACTTGACCAAATGAAGTAGTTCTAAGTTCTATCTCTATGGTTTGTTTCCTCTTGAAGTACCCCATGCAGAGACTGGCGAAGAACACTTTCGTTTGAAAGGGGTTGCCAAGCTTCCAAAAAACTACTCGTTTGCTGAAATCTCAGCAAACATTTTTTCACCAAATCTTGATGATACTTGGTGGTAATGATCAGTTCACTAAGCCCACTTGGCTGCCCAATTTTCACTCTTCTAGATTCAAGCGTTCGTTTCCAGTAACACTTTGAAATTTTAGGTTTCACTCTGTTTTCTGCTATATAGATAGATGTGTTTGAAACTCTAAATCAAACACGGTTTGTGCTAGCTCCCTGAAACTGGACAAAATGAAGTAGTTCTAAGTTCCATCTCTATGGTTTGTTTCCTCTTGAAGTACCCCATGCAGAGACTGGCGAAGAACACTTTCGTTTGAAAGGGGTTGCCAAGCTTCCAAAAAACTTCTCGTTTTCTGAAATCTCAGCAAACATTTTTTCACCAAATCTTGAGGATACTTGGTGGTAATGATCAGTTCACTAAGCCCACTTGGCTGCCCAATTTTCACTCTTCTAGGTTCAAGCGTTCGTTTCCAGTAACACTTTGAATTTTTAGGTTTCACTCTGTTTTCTGTTATATAGATAGATGTGTTTGAATCTCTAAATCAAACACGGTTTGTGCTAGCTCCTTGAAACTTGACAAAATGAAGTAGTTCTAAGTTCTATCTCTATGGTTTGTTTCCTCTTGAAGTACCCCATGCAGAGACTGGCGAAAAACACTTTCGTTTGAAAGGGGTTACCAAGCTTCCAAAAAACTACTAGTTTGCTGAAATCTCAGCAAACATTTTTTCACCAAATCTTGATGATACTTGGTGGTAATGATCAGTTCACTAAGCCCACTTGGCTGCCCAACTTTCACTCTTCTAGGTTCAAGCGTTCGTTTCCAGTAACACTTTGAATTTTTAGGTTTCACTCTGTTTTCTGTTATATAGATAGATGTGTTTGAAACTCTAAATCAAACACGGTTTGTGCTAGCTCCGTGAAACTTGACAAAATGAAGTAGTTCTAAATTCTATCTCTATGGTTTGTTTCCTCTTGAAGTACCCCATGCAGAGACTGGCGAAAAACACTTTCGTTTGAAAGGGGTTGCCAAGCTTCCAAAAAACTACTAGTTTGCTGAAATCTCAGCAAACATTTTTTCACCAAATCTTGATGATACTTGGTGGTAATGATCAGTTCACTAAGCCCACTTGGCTGCCCAATTTTCACTCTTCTAGGTTCAAGCGTTCGTTTCCAGTAACACTTTGAATTTTTAGGTTTCACTCTGTTTTCTGCTTTATAGATAGATGTGTTTGAAACTCTAAATCAAACACGGTTTGTGCTAGCTCCTTGAAACTTGACCAAATGAAGTAGTTCTAAGTTCTATCTCTATGGTTTGTTTCCTCTTGAAGTACCCCATGCAGAGACTGGCGAAAAACACTTTCTTTTTAAAGGGGTTGCCAATTTCCAAAAAACTACAAGTTTGCTGAAATCTCAGCAAACATTTTTTCACCAAAACTTGATGATACTTGGTGGTAATGATCAGTTCACTAAGCCCACTTGGCAGCCCAATTTTTACTCTTCTAGGTTCAAGCGTTCGTTTCCAGTAACACATTGAAATTTTAGGTTTCACTCTGTTTTCTGCTATATAGATAGATGTCTTTGAAACTCTAAATCAAACACGGTTTGTGCTAGCTCCTTGAAACTTGACAAAATGAAGTAGTTGTTAGTTCTATCTCTATGTTTTTTTTCCTCTTGAGGTACCCCATGCAGAGACTGGCGAAAAACACTTTCGTTTGAAAGGGGTTGCCAAGCTTCCAAAAAACTAGTAGTTTGCTGAAATCTCAGCAAACATTTTTTCACCAAATCTTGAGGATACTTGGTGGTAATGATCACTTCACTAATCCCACTTGGCTGCCCAAATTTTATTCTTCTAGGTTGAAGCTTTCGTTTCCAGTGACTGTTTGGATTTTTAGGTTTCACTCTGTTTTCTCCTACATAGATAGCTGTGTTTGGAATTCTAAATCAAACACGGTTAGTGCTAGCTCCTTGAAACTTGACCAAATGAAGTAGTTCTAAGTTCTATCTCTATGGTTTGTTTCCTCTTGAAGTACCCCATGTAGAGACTGGCGAAAAACACTTTCGTTTGAAAGGGGTTGCCAAGCTTCCAAAAAACTACTAGTTTGCTGAAATCTCAGCAAACATTTTTTCACCAAATCTTAATGATACTTGGTGGTAATGATCAGTTCACTAATCCCACTTGGCTGCCCAACTTTCACTCTTCTAGGTTCAAGCGTTCGTTTCCAGTAACACTTTGAATTGTTAGGTTTCACTCTGTTTTCTGCTATATAGATAGATGTGTTTGAAACTCTAAATCAAACACGGTTTGTGATAGCTCCTTGAAACTTGACAAAATGAAGTAGTTCTAAGTTCTATCTCTATGGTTTGTTTCCTCTTGAAGTACCCCATGCAGAGACTGGCGAAAAACACTTTCATTTGAAAGGGGTTGCCAAGCTTCCAAAAAACTACTAGTTTGCTGAAATCTCAGCAAACATTTTTTCACCAAATCTTGATGATACTTGGTGGTAATTATCAGTTCACTAATCCCACTTGGCTGCCCAACTTTCAATCTTCTAGGTTCAAGCGTTCGTTTCCAGTAACAGTTTGAATTTTTAGGTTTCACTCTGTTTTCTGTTATATAGATAGATGTGTTTGAAACTCTAAATCAAACACGGTTTGTGCTAGCTCCGTGAAACTTGACAAAATGAAGTAGTTCTAAGTTCTATCTCTATGGTTTGTTTCCTCTTGAAGTACCCCATGCAGAGACTGGCGAAGAACACTTCGGTTTGAAAGGGGTTGCCAAGCTTCCAAAAAACTACTAGTTTGCTGAAATCTCAGCAAACATTTTTTCACCAAATCTTGATGATACTTGGTGGTAATGATCAGTTCACTAAGCCCACTTGGCTGCCCAATTTTTACTCTTCTAGGTTCAAGCGTTCGTTTCCAGTAACACTTTGAATTTTTAGGTTTCACTCTGTTTTCTGCTATATAGATAGATGTGTTTGAAACTCTAAATCAAACACGGTTATTCCTAGCTCCTTGAAACTTGAGCAAATGAAGTAGTTCTATGTTCTATCTCTATGGTTTTTTTCCTCTTGAAGTACCCCATGCAGAGACTGGCGAAAAACACTTTCGTTTTAAAGGGGTTGCCAAGCTTCCAAAAAACTACTAGTTTGCTGAAATCTCAGCAAACATTTTTTCACCAAAACTTGATGATACTTGGTGGTAATGATCAGTTCACTAAGCCCACTTGGCTGCCCAATTTTTACTCTTCTAGGTTCAAGCGTTCGTTTCCAGTAACACTTTGAAATTTTAGGTTTCACTCTGTTTTCTGCTATATAGATAGATGTCTTTGAAACTCTAAATCAAACACGGTTTGTGCAGGCTCCTTGAAACTTGACAAAATGAAGTAGTTGTTAGTTCTATCTCTATGGTTTTTTTCCTCTTGAAGTACCCCATGCAGAGACTGGCGAAAATCACTTTCGTTTGAAAGGGGTTGCCAAGCTTCCAAAAAACTACTAGTTTGCTGAAATCTCAGCAAACATTTTTTCACCAAATCTTGATGATACTTGGTGGTAATGATCAGTTCACTAATCCCACTTGGCTGCCCAAATTTTATTCTTCTAGGTTGAAGCTTTCGTTTCCAGTGACTGTTTGAATTTTTAGGTTTCACTCTGTTTTCTGCTATATAGATAGATGTGTTTGAAACTCTAAATCAAACACGGTTTGTGCTAGCTCCTTGAAACTTGACCAAATGAAGTAGTTCTAAGTTCTATCTCTATGGTTTGTTTCCTCTTGAAGTACCCCATTCAGAGCCTGGAGAAAAACACTTCCGTTTGAAAGGGGTTGCCAAGCTTCCAAAAAACTACTAGTTTGCTGAAATCTCAGCAAACATTTTTTCACCAAATCTTGATGATACTTGGTGGTAATGATCAGTACACTAATCCCACTTGGCTGCCCAAATTTTATTCTTCTAGGTGAAGCTTTCGTTTCCAGTAACAGTTTGAATTTTTAGGTTTCACTCTGTTTTCTCCTACATAGATAGCTGTGTTTGGAATTCTAAATCAAACACGGTTTGTGCTAGCTCCTTGAAACTTGACCAAATGAAGTAGTTCTAAGTTCTTTCTCTATGGTTTGTTTCCTCTTGAAGTACCCCATGCAGAGACTGGCGAAAAACACTTTCGTTTTAAAGGGGTTGCCAAGCTTCCAAAAAACTACTAGTTTACTGAAATCTCAGCAAACATTTTTTCACCAAAACTTGATGATACTTGGTGGTAATGATCAGTTCACTAAGCCCACTTGGCAGCCCAATTTTTACTCTTCTAGGTTCAAGCGTTCGTTTCCAGTAACACATTGAAATTTTAGGTTTCACTCTGTTTTCTGCTCTATAGATAGATGTCTTTGAAACTCTAAATCAAACACGGTTTGTGCTAGCTCCTTGAAACTTGACAAAATGAAGTAGTTGTTAGTTCTATCTCTATGTTTTTTTTCCTCTTGAGGTACCCCATGCAGAGACTGGCGAAAAACACTTTCGTTTGAAAGGGGTTGCCAAGCTTCCAAAAAACTAGTAGTTTGCTGAAATCTCAGCAAACATTTTTTCACCAAATCTTGATGATACTTGGTGGTAATGATCACTTCACTAATCCCACTTGGCTGCCCAAATTTTATTCTTCTAGGTTGAAGCTTTCGTTTCCAGTGACTGTTTGGATTTTTAGGTTTCACTCTGTTTTCTCCTACATAGATAGCTGTGTTTGGAATTCTAAATCAAACACGGTTTGTGCTAGCTCCTTGAAAATTGACCAAATGAAGTAGTTCTAAGTTCTATCTCTATGGTTTGTTTCCTCTTGAACTACCCCATGTAGAGACTGGCGAAAAACACTTTCGTTTGAAAGGGGTTGCCAAGCTTCCAAAAAACTACTAGTTTGCTGAAATCTCAGCAAACATTTTTTCACCAAATCTTGATGATACTTGGTGGTAATGATCAGTTCACTAATCCCACTTGGCTGCCCAACTTTCACTCTTCTAGGTTCAAGCGTTCGTTTCCAGTAACACTTTGAATTGTTAGGTTTCACTCTGTTTTCTGCTATATAGATAGATGTGTTTGAAACTCTAAATCAAACACGGTTTGTGCTAGCTCCGTGAAACTTGACAAAATGAAGTAGTTCTAAGTTCTATCTCTATGGTTTGTTTCCTCTTGAAGTACCCCATGCAGAGACTGGTGAAGAACACTTTCGTTTGAAAGGGGTTGCCAAGCTTCCAAAAAACTTCTCGTTTGCTGAAATCTCAGCCAACGTTTTTTCACCAAATCTTGATGATACTTGGTGGTAATGATCAGTTCACTAAGCCCACTTGGCTGCCCAATTTTCACTCTTCTAGGTTCAAGCGTTCGTTTCCAGTAACACTTTGAATTTTTAGGTTTCACTCTGTTTTCTGTTATATAGATAGATGTGTTTGAAACTCTAAATCAAACACGGTTTGTGCTAGCTCCTTGAAACTTGACAAAATGAAGTAGTTCTAAGTTCTATCTCTATGGTTTGTTTCCTCTTGAAGTACCCCATGCAGAGATTGGCGAAAAACACTTTCGTTTGAAAGGGGTTGCCAAGCTTCCAAAAAACTACTAGTTTGCTGAAATCTCAGCAAACATTTTTTCACCAAATCTTGATGATACTTGGTGGTAATGATCAGTTCACAAATCCCACTTGGCTGCCCAACTTTCACTCTTCTAGGTTCAAGCGTTCGTTTCCAGTAACAGTTTGAATTTTTAGGTTTCACTCTGTTTTCTGTTATATAGATAGATGTGTTTGAATCTCTAAATCAAACACGGTTTGTGCTAGCTCCGTGAAACTTGACAAAATGAAGTAGTTCTAAGTTCTATCTCTATGGTTTGTTTCCTCTTGAAGTACCCCATGCAGAGACTGGCGAAGAACACTTTCGTTTTAAAGGGGTTGCCAAGCTTCCAAAAAACTACTAGTTTGCTGAAATCTCAGCAAACATTTTTTCACCAAAACTTGATGATACTTGGTGGTAATGATCAGTTCACTAAGCCCACTTGGCTGCCCAATTTTTACTCTTCTAGGTTCAAGCGTTTGTTTCCAGAAACACTTTGAAATTTTAGGTTTCACTCTGTTTTCTGCTATATAGATAGATGTCTTTGAAACTCTAAATCAAACACGGTTTGTTCTAGCTCCTTGAAACTTGACAAAATGAAGTAGTTGTAAGTTCTATCTCTATGGTTTGTTTCCTCTTGAAGTACCCCATGCAGAGACTGGCGAAAAACACTTTCGTTGGAAAGGGGTTGCCAAGCTTCCAAAAAACTACTAGTTTGCTGAAATCTCAGCAAACATTTTTTCACCAAATCTTGATGATACTTGGTGGTAATGATCAGTTCACTAAGCCCACTTGGCTGCCCAATTTTCACTCTTCTAGGTTCAAGCGTTCGTTTCCAGTAACACTTTGAAATTTTATGTTTCACTCTGTTTTCTGCTATATAGATAGATGTGTTTGAAACTCTAAATCAAACACGGTTTGTGCTAGCTCCGTGAAACTTGACAAAATGAAGTAGTTGTAAGTTCTATCTCTATGGTTTTTTTCCTCTTGAAGTACCCCATGCAGAGACTGGTGAAGAACACTTTCGTTTGAAAGGGGTTGCCAAGCTTCCAAAAAACTTCTCCTTTGCTGAAATCTCAGCAAACATTTTTTCACCAAATCTTGATGATACTTGGTGGTAATGATCAGTTCACTAAGCCCACTTGGCTGCCCAATTTTCACTCTTCTAGGTTCAAGCGTTCGTTTCCAGTAACACTTTGAATTTTTAGGTTTCACTCTGTTTTCTGTTATATAGATAGATGTGTTTGAAACTCTAAATCAAACACGGTTTGTGCTAGCTCCTTGAAACTTGACAAAATGAAGTAGTTCTAAGTTCTATCTCTATGGTTTGTTTCCTCTTGAAGTACCCCATGCAGAGACTGGCGAAGAACACTTTCGTTTGAAAGGGGTTGCCAAGCTTCCAAAAAACTACTAGTTTGCTGAAATCTCAGCAAACATTTTTTCACCAAAACTTGATGATACTTGGTGGTAATGATCAGTTCACTAATCCCACTTGGCTGCCCAATTCTTATTCTTCTAGGTTGAAGCATTCGTTTCCAGTAACAGTTTGAATTTTTAGGTTTCACTCTGTTTTCTCCTACATAGATAGCTCTGTTTGGAATTCTAAATCAAACACGGTTTGTGCTAGCTCCTTGAAACTTGACCAAATGAAGTAGTTCTAAGTTCTATCTCTATGGTTTGTTTCCTCTTGAAGTACCCCATGCAGAGACTGGCGAAAAACACTTTCGTTGGAAAGGGGTTGCCAAGCTTCCAAAAAACTACTAGTTTGCTGAAATCTCAGCAAACATTTTTTCACCAAATCTTGATGATACTTGGTGGTAATGATCAGTTCACTAATCCCACTTGGCTGCCCAACTTTCACTCTTCTAGGTTCAAGCGTTCGTTTCCAGTAACAGTTTGAATTTTTAGGTTTCACTCTGTTTTCTGCTATATAGATAGATGTGTTTGAAACTCTAAATCAAACACGGTTTGTGCTAGCTCCGTGAAACTTGACAAAATGAAGTAGTTCTAAGTTCTATCTCTATGGTTTGTTTCCTCTTGAAGTACCCCATGCAGAGACTGGCGAAGAACACTTTCGTTTGAAAGGGGTTGCCAAGCTTCCAAAAAACTACTCGTTTGCTGAAATCTCAGCAAACATTTTTTCACCAAATCTTGATGATACTTGGTGGTAATGATCAGTTCACTAAGCCCACTTGGCTGCCCAATTTTCACTCTTCTAGGTTCAAGCGTTCGTTTCCAGTAACACTTTGAATTTTTAGGTTTCACTCTGTTTTCTGTTATATAGATAGATGTGTTTGAAACTCTAAATCAAACACGGTTTGTGCTAGCTCCTTGAAACTTGACAAAATGAAGTAGTTCTAAGTTCTATCTCTATGGTTTGTTTCCTCTTGAAGTACCCCATGCAGAGACTGGCGAAGAACACTTTCGTTTTAAAGGGGTTGCCAAGCTTCCAAAAAACTACTAGTTTGCTGAAATCTCAGCAAACATTTTTTCACCAAAACTTGATGATACTTGGTGGTAATGATCAGTTCACTAAGCCCACTTGGCTGCCCAATTTTTACTCTTCTAGGTTCAAGCGTTCGTTTCCAGAAACACTTTGAAATTTTAGGTTTCACTCTGTTTTCTGCTATATAGATAGATGTCTTTGAAACTCTAAATCAAACACGGTTTGTGCTAGCTCCGTGAAACTTGACAAAATGAAGTAGTTGTAAGTTCTATCTCTATGGTTTGTTTCCTCTTGAAGTACCCCATGCAGAGACTGGCGAAAAACACTTTCGTTTGAAAGGGGTTGCAATGCTTCCAAAAAACTACTAGTTTGCTGAAATCTCAGCAAACATTTTTTCACCAAATCTTGATGATACTTGGTGGTAATGATCAGTTCACTAATCCCACTTGGCTGCCCAATTTTTATTCTTCTAGGTTGAAGCATTCGTTTCCAGTAACAGTTTGAATTTTTAGGTTTCACTCTGTTTTCTCCTACATAGATAGCTGTGTTTGGAATTCTAAATCAAACATGGTTTGTGCTAGCTCCTTGAAACTTGACCAAATGAAGTAGTTCTAAGTTCTATCTCTATGGTTTGTTTCCTCTTGAAGTACCCGATGCAGAGACTGGCGAAGAACACTTTCGTTGGAAAGGGGTTGCCAAGCTTCCAAAAAACTACTAGTTTGCTGAAATCTCAGCAAACATTTTTTCACCAAATCTTGATGATACTTGGTGGTAATGATCAGTTCACTAATCCCACTTGGCTGCCCAACTTTCACTCTTCTAGGTTCAAGCGTTCGTTTCCAGTAACAGTTTGAATTTTTAGGTTTCACTCTGTTTTCTGCTATATAGATAGATGTGTTTGAAACTCTAAATCAAACACGGTTTGTGCTAGCTCCTTGAAACTTGACAAAATGAAGTAGTTCTAAGTTCTATCTCTATGTTTTGTTTCCTCTTGAAGTACCCCATGCAGAGACTGGCGAAGAAAACTTTCGTTTGAAAGGGGTTGCCAAGCTTCCAAAAAACTACTCGTTTGCTGAAATCTCAGCAAACATTTTTTCACCAAATCTTGATGATACTTGGTGGTAATGATCAGTTCACTAAGCCCACTTGGCTGCCCAATTTTCACTCTTCTAGGTTCAAGCGTTCGTTTCCAGTAACACTTTGAAATTTTAGGTTTCACTCTGTTTTCTCCTATATAGATAGATGTGTTTGAAACTCTAAATCAAACACGGTTTGTGCTAGCTCCGTGAAACTTGACAAAATTAAGTAGTTCTAAGTTCTATTTCTATGGTTTGTTTCCTCTTGAAGTACCCCATGCAGAGACTGGTGAAGAACACTTTCATTTGAAAGGGGTTGCCAAGCTTCCAAAAAACTTCTCGTTTGCTGAAATCTCAGCAAACATTTTTTCACCAAATCTTGATGATACTTGGTGGTAATGATCAGTTCACTAAGCCCACTTGGCTGCCCAGTTTTCACTCTTCTAGGTTCAAGCATTCGTTTCCAGTAACACTTTGAATTTTTAGGTTTCACTCTGTTTTCTGTTATATAGATAGATGTGTTTGAAACTCTAAATCAAACACGGTTTGTGCTAGCTCGTTGAAACTTGACAAAATGAAGTAGTTCTAAGTTCTATCTCTATGGTTTGTTTCCTCTTGAAGTACCCCATGCAGAGACTGGCGAAGAACACTTTCGTTTGAAAGGGGTTGCCAAGCTTCCAAAAAACTACTAGTTTGCTGAAATCTCAGCAAACATTTTTTCACCAAAACTTGATGATACTTGGTGGTAATGATCAGTTCACTAAGCCCACTTGGCTGCCCAATTTTTACTCTTCTAGGTTCAAGGGTTCGTTTCCAGAAACACTTTGAAATTTTAGGTATCACTCTGTTTTCTGCTATATAGATAGATGTCTTTGAAACTCTAAATCAAACACGGTTTGTGCTAGCTCCTTGAAACTTGACAAAATGAAGTAGTTGTAAGTTCTATCTCTATGGTTTGTTTCCTCTTGAAGTACCCCATGCAGAGACTGGCGAAAAACACTTTCGTTTGAAAGGGGTTGCCAAGCTTCCAAAAAACTACTAGTTTGCTGAAATCTCAGCAAACATTTTTTCACCAAATCTTGATGATACTTGGTGGTAATGATCAGTTCACTAATCCCACTTGGCTGCCCAATTTTTATTCTTCTAGGTTGAAGCATTCGTTTCCAGTAACAGTTTGAATTTTTAGGTTTCACTCTGTTTTCTCCTACATAGATAGCTGTGTTTGGAATTCTAAATCAAACACGGTTTGTGCTAGCTCCTTGAAACTTGACCAAATGAAGTAGTTCTAAGTTCTATCTCTATGGTTTCTTTCCTCTTGAAGTACCCGATGCAGAGACTGGCGAAGAACACTTTCGTTGAAAAGGGGTTGCCAAGCTTCCAAAAAACTACTAGTTTGCTGAAATCTCAGCAAACATTTTTTCACCAAATCTTGATGATACTTGGTGGTAATGATCAGTTCACTAAGCCCACTTGGCTGCCCAGTTTTCACTCTTCTAGGTTCAAGCATTCGTTTCCAGTAACACTTTGAATTTTTAGGTTTCACTCTGTTTTCTGTTATATAGATAGATGTGTTTGAAACTCTAAATCAAACACGGTTTGTGCTAGCTCGTTGAAACTTGACAAAATGAAGTAGTTCTAAGTTCTATCTCTATGGTTTGTTTCCTCTTGAAGTACCCCATGCAGAGACTGGCGAAGAACACTTTCGTTTGAAAGGGGTTGCCAAGCTTCCAAAAAACTACTAGTTTGCTGAAATCTCAGCAAACATTTTTTCACCAAAACTTGATGATACTTGGTGGTAATGATCAGTTCACTAAGCCCACTTGGCTGCCCAATTTTTACTCTTCTAGGTTCAAGGGTTCGTTTCCAGAAACACTTTGAAATTTTAGGTATCACTCTGTTTTCTGCTATATAGATAGATGTCTTTGAAACTCTAAATCAAACACGGTTTGTGCTAGCTCCTTGAAACTTGACAAAATGAAGTAGTTGTAAGTTCTATCTCTATGGTTTGTTTCCTCTTGAAGTACCCCATGCAGAGACTGGCGAAAAACACTTTCGTTTGAAAGGGGTTGCCAAGCTTCCAAAAAACTACTAGTTTGCTGAAATCTCAGCAAACATTTTTTCACCAAATCTTGATGATACTTGGTGGTAATGATCAGTTCACTAATCCCACTTGGCTGCCCAATTTTTATTCTTCTAGGTTGAAGCATTCGTTTCCAGTAACAGTTTGAATTTTTAGGTTTCACTCTGTTTTCTCCTACATAGATAGCTGTGTTTGGAATTCTAAATCAAACACGGTTTGTGCTAGCTCCTTGAAACTTGACCAAATGAATTAGTTCTAAGTTCTATCTCTATGGTTTCTTTCCTCTTGAAGTACCCGATGCAGAGACTGGCGAAGAACACTTTCGTTGAAAAGGGGTTGCCAAGCTTCCAAAAAACTACTAGTTTGCTGAAATCTCAGCAAACATTTTTTCACCAAATCTTGATGATACTTGGTGGTAATGATCAGTTCACTAATCCCACTTGGCTGCCCAACTTTCACTCTTCTAGGTTCAAGCGTTCGTTTCCAGTAACAGTTTGAATTTTTAGGTTTCACTCTGTTTTCTGCTATATAGATAGATGTGTTTGAAACTCTAAATCAAACACGGTTTGTGCTAGCTCCTTGAAACTTGACAAAATGAAGTAGTTCTAAGTTCTATCTCTATGGTTTGTTTCCTCTTGAAGTACCCCATGCAGAGACTGGCGAAAAACACTTTCGTTTGAAAGGGGTTGCCAAGCTTCCAAAAAACTACTAGTTTGCTGAAATCTCAGCAAACATTTTTTTACCAAATCTTGATGATACTTGGTGGTAATGATCAGTTCACTAATCCCACTTGGCTGCCCAAATTTTATTCTTCTAGGTTGAAGCTTTCGTTCCCAGTGACTGTTTGAATTTTTAGGTTTCACTCTGTTTTCTGCTATATAGATAGATGTGTTTGAAACTCTAAATCAAACACCGTTTGTGCTAGCTCCTTGAAACTTGACCAAATGAAGTAGTTCTAAGTTCTATCTCTATGGTTTGTTTCCTCGTGAAGTACCCCATGCAGAGACTGGCGAAAAACACTTCCGTTTGAAAAGGGTTGCCAAGCTTCCAAAAAACTACTAGTTTGCTGAAATCTCAGCAAACATTTTTTCACCAAATCTTGATGATACTTGGTGGTAATGATCGGTTCACTAATCCCACTTGGCTGCCCAAATTTTATTATTCTAGGTTGAAGCTTTCGTTTCCAGTAACAGTTTGAATTTTTAGGTTTCACTCTGTTTTCTCCTACATAGATAGCTGTGTTTGGAATTCTAAATCAAACACGGTTTGTGCTAGCTCCTTGAAACTTGACCAAATGAAGTAGTTCTAAGTTCTATCTCTATGGTTTGTTTCCTCTTGAAGTACCCCATGTAGAGACTGGCGAAAAACACTTTCGTTGGAAAGGGGTTGCCAAGCTTCCAAAAAACTACTAGTTTGCTGAAATCTCAGCAAACATTTTTTCACCAAATCTTGATGATACTTGGTGGTAATGATCAGTTCACTAATCCCACTTGGCTGCCCAACTTTCACTCTTCTAGGTTCAAGCGTTCGTTTCCAGTAACAGTTTGAATTTTTAGGTTTCACTCTGTTTTCTGCTATATAGATAGATGTGTTTGAAACTCTAAATCAAACACGGTTTGTGCTAGCTCCGTGAAACTTGACCAAATGAAGTAGTTGTAAGTTCTATCTCTATGGTTTGTTTCCTCTTGAAGTACCCCATGCAGAGACTGGCGAACAACACTTTCGTTTGAAAGGGGTTGCCAAGCTTCCAAAAAACTTCTCGTTTGCTGAAATCTCAGCAAGCATTTTTTCACCAAATCTTGATGATACTTGGTGGTAATGATCAGTTCACTAATCCCACTTGGCTGCCCAAATTTTATTCTTCTAGGTTGAAACTTTCGTTTCCAGTAACAGTTTATATTTTTAGGTTTCACTCTGTTTTCTCTTACATAGATAGCTGTGTTTGGAATTCTAAATCAAACACGGTTTGTGCTAGCTCCTTGAAACTTGACCAAATGAAGTAGTTCTAAGTTCTATCTCTATGGTTTTTTCCTCTTGAAGTACCCCATGCAGAGACTGGCGAAAATCACTTTCGTTTGAAAGGGGTTGCCAAGCTTCCAAAAAACTACTAGTTTGCTGAAATCTCAGCAAACATTTTTTCACCAAATCTTGATGATACTTGGTGGTAATGATGAGTTCACTAAGCCCACTTGGCTGCCCAATTTTCACTCTTCTAGGTTCAAGCGTTCGTTTCCAGTAACACTTTGAATTTTTAGGTTTCACTCTGCTTTCTGCTTTATAGATAGATGTGTTTGAAACTCTAAATCAAACACGGTTTGTGCTAGCTCCTTGAAACTTGACCAAATGAAGTAGTTCTAAGTTCTATCTCTATGGTTTGTTTCCTCTTGAAGTACCCCATGCAGAGACTGGCGAAAAACACTTTCGTTTTAAAGGGGTTGCCAATTTCCAAAAAACTACTAGTTTGCTGAAATCTCAGCAAACATTTTTTCACCAAAACTTGATGATACTTGGTGGTAATGATCAGTTCACTAAGCCCACTTGGCAGCCCAATTTTTACTCTTCTAGGTTCAAGCGTTCGTTTCCAGTAACACATTGAAATTTTAGGTTTCACTCTGTTTTCTGCTATATAGATAGATGTCTTTGAAACTCTAAATCAAACACGGTTTGTGCTAGCTCCTTGAAACTTGACAAAATGAAGTAGTTGTTAGTTCTATCTCTATGTTTTTTTTCCTCTTGAGGTACCCCATGCAGAGACTGGCGAAAAACACTTTCGTTTGAAAGGGGTTGCCAAGCTTCCAAAAAACTACTAGTTTGCTGAAATCTCAGCAAACATTTTTTCAATAAATCTTTATGATACTTGGTGGTAATGATCACTTCACTAATCCCACTTGGCTGCCCAAATTTTATTCTTCTAGGTTGAAGCTTTCGTTTCCAGTGACTGTTTGGATTTTTAGGTTTCACTCTGTTTTCTCCTACATAGATAGCTGTGTT
>NW_027513813.1:0-35967 GCF_048772815.1 Callospermophilus lateralis | reverse complement strand
CTCAGGGACACATAGTTTTTTCCGACCTTAATGATACTTTCAAGTAATGAGCAGTACACCAATCAAACTTGGATGCCCAAGTTTCGTTCTCCTTGGTTGAAGCATTCGTTTGCAGGAACAGTTTGAATTTTTAGGTTTCAATCTGTTTTGTCCTATATTGACAGATGCAGTTCGAACTCTAAATCAAACACGGTTTGTGCTAGCTTCTTGAAACTTGAAAAAATACTGTAGTTCTACGTTCTATCTCTAAGGTTTGTTTAATCTTGATGTAGCCTAATGCAGTTACTGGAGAATAACACTTTTATTGAAAGGGGTTGCCAAACTTCCAAAAACTAGAGTCTTCTGAAATCTCAACATATATTTTTTTATCCAATCTTCATGATACTTTCGAGTAATGATCAGTACACCAATCCCACTTGGATGCTCAAGTTTCATTCTCCTACGTTGAAGCATTCGTTGCAGTAACAGTTTGAATTTTTAGGTTTCATTCTGCTTTCTCCTATATTGACAAATGTAGTTCAAACTCTAAATCATACACGGTTTGGGCTAGCTTCTTGAAACTTGACATAATAAAGTAGTTCTACATTCTATCCCTAAGGTTTGTTTCCTCTTGATGTAGCCTTCAGCACAGACTGGCGAATAACACTTTCAATGAAAGGCGTTGTTAGGCTGCCAAAAAACTAGAGTCTCCCGAAATCTCAACATATATTTTCTTCCGACCTTAATGATACTTTCAAGTAATGAGCAGTACACCAATCAAACTTGGATGCCCAAGTTTCGTTCTCCTAGGTTGATGCATTCGTTTGCAGTAACAGTTTGAATTTCTGGGTTTCACTCTGTTTTCTCCTATATTGACAGATGCAGCTAGAACTCTAAATCAAACACGGTTTGTGCTAGCTTCTTGAAACTTGACACAATAAAGTAGTTCTACGTTCTATCTCTAAGGTTTGTTTCCTCTTGATGTAGCCTAATGCAGGGACTGGCGAATAACACTTATATTGAAAGGGTTTGCCAAACTTTCAAAAAACTAGAGTCTCCTGAAATCTCAACATATATTTTTTCATCCAATCTTCATGATACATTCAAGTAATGATCAGTACACCATTCCCACTTGGATGCCCAAGTTTTGTTCTTCTAGGTTGAAGCATTCGTTTGCAAAAACAGTTTGAATTTTTAGGTTTCACTCTGTTTTCTCCTATATTGACAGATGCAGTTAGAACTTTAAATCAAACACGGTTTGTGCTAGCTACTCGAAACATGACACAATAAAGTAGTTCTATGTTCTATCCCTAAGGTTTGTTTCCTCTTGATGTACCCTTAAGCAGAGACTGGCGAATAACACATTCAATGAAAGGCGTTGTTAGGCTGCCAAAAAACTACAGTCTCCTGAAATCTCATCATATATTTTTTCTTCCGACCTTCATGATACTTTCAAGTAATGAGCAGTGCACCAATCAAACTTGGATGCCCAAGTTTCGTTCTCCTAGGTTGAAGCATTCGTTTGCAGGAACAGTTTGAATTTTTAGGTTTCACTCTGTTTTGTCCTATATTGACAGATGCAGTTCGAACTCTAAATCAAACACGGTTTGTGCTAGCTTCTTGAAACTTGACAAAATACTGTAGTTCTACGTTCTATCTCTAAGGTTTGTTTCCTCTTGATGTAGCCTAATGCAGTTACTGGCGAATAACACTTTTATTGAAAGTGGTTGCCAAACTTCCAAAAACTAGAGTCTTCTGAAATCTCAACATATTTTTTTGCATCCAATCTTCATGATACTTTCGAGTAATGATCAGTACACCAATCCCACTTGGATGCTCAAGTTTCATTCTCCTACGTTGAAGCATTCGTTTGCAGTAACAGTTTTAATTTTTAGGTTTCACTGTTTTCTTCTATATTGACAAATGTAGTTCAAACTCTAAATCATACACGGTTTGGGCTAGCTTCTTGAAACTTGACACAATAAAGTAGTTCTACATTCTATCCCTAAGGTTTGTTTCCTCTTGATGTAGCCTTCAGCACAGACTGGCGAATAACACTTTCAATGAAAGGCGTTGTTAGGCTGCCAAAAAACTAGAGTCTCCTGAAATCTCAACACATATTTTTTTCCGAACTTAATGATACTTTCAAGTAATGAGCAGTACACCAATCAAACTTGGATGCCCAAGTTTCGTTCTCCTAGGTTGATGCATTCGTTTGCAGTAACAGTTTGAATTTCTAGGTTTCACTCTGTTTTCTCCTATATTGACAGATGCATCTAGAACTCTAAATCAAACACGGTTTGTGCTAGCTTCTTGAAACTTGACACAATAAAGTAGTTCTACGTTCTATCTCTAAGGTTTGTTTCCTCTTGATGTAGCCTAATGCAGGGACTGGCGAATAACACTAATATTGAAAGGGGTTGCCAAACTTTCAAAAAACTAGAGTCTCCTGAAATCTCAACATATATTTTTTCATCCAATCTTCATGATACATTCAAGTAATGATCAGTACACCATTCCCACTTGGATGCCCAAGTTTTGTTCTTCTAGGTTGAAGCATTCGTTTGCAGGAACAGTTTGAATTTTTAGGTTTCACTCTGTTTTCTCCTATATTGACAGATGCAGTTAGAACTTTAAATCAAACACGGTTTGTGCTAGCTACTTGAAACATGACACAATAAAGTAGTTCTACGTTCTATCCCTAAGGTTTGTTTCCTCTTGATGTACCCTTAAGCAGAGACTGGCGAATAACACATTCAATGAAAGGCGTTGTTAGGCTGCCAAAAAACTACAGTCTCCTGAAATCTCATCATATATTTTTTCTTCCGACCGTCATGATACTTTCAAGTAATGAGCAGTGCACCAATCAAACTTGGATGCCCAAGTTTCGTTCTCCTAGGTTGAAGCATTCGTTTGCAGGAACAGTTTGAATTTTTAGGTTTCACTCTGTTTTGTCCTATATTGACAGATGCAGTTCGAACTCTAAATAAAACACGGTTTGTGCTAGCTTCTTGAAACTTGACAAAATACTGTACTTCTACGTTCTATCTCTAAGGTTTGTTTCCTCTTGATGTAGCCTAATGCAGTTACTGGCGAATAACACTTTTATTGAAACGGGTTGCCAAACTTCCAAAAACTAGAGTCTTCTGAAATCTCAACATATATTTTTGCATCCAATCTTCATGATACTTTCGAGTAATGATCAGTACACCAATCCCACTTGGATGCTCAAGTTTCATTCTCCTACGTTGAAGCATTCGTTTGCAGTAACAGTTTGAATTTTTAGGTTTCACTCTTTTCTTCTATATTGACAAATGTAGTTCAAACTCTAAATCGTACACGGTTTGGGCTAGCTTCTTGAAACTTGACACAATAAAGTAGTTCTACATTCTATCCCTAAGGTTTGTTTCCTTTTGATGTAGCCTTCAGCACGGACTGGCGAATAACACTTTCAATGAAAGGCGTTGTTAGGCTGCCAAAAAACTAGAGTCTCCTAAAATCTCAACACATATTTTTTTCCGACCTTAATGATACTTTCAAGTAATGAGCAGTACACCAATCAAACTTGGATGCCCAAGTTTCGTTCTCCTTGGTTGAAGCATTCGTTTGCAGGAACAGTTTGAATTTTTAGGTTTCAATCTGTTTTGTCCTATATTGACAGATGCAGTTCGAACTCTAAATCAAACACGGTTTGTGCTAGCTTCTTGAAACTTGAAAAAATACTGTAGTTCTACGTTCTATCTCTAAGGTTTGTTTAATCTTGATGTAGCCTAATGCAGTTACTGGAGAATAACACTTTTATTGAAAGGGGTTGCCAAACTTCCAAAAACTAGAGTCTTCTGAAATCTCAACATATATTTTTTTATCCAATCTTCATGATACTTTCGAGTAATGATCAGTACACCAATCCCACTTGGATGCTCAAGTTTCATTCTCCTACGTTGAAGCATTCGTTTGCAGTAACAGTTTGAATTTTTAGGTTTCATTCTGCTTTCTCCTATATTGACAAATGTAGTTCAAACTCTAAATCATACACGGTTTGGGCTAGCTTCTTGAAACTTGACATAATAAAGTAGTTCTACATTCTATCCCTAAGGTTTGTTTCCTCTTGATGTAGCCTTCAGCACAGACTGGCGAATAACACTTTCAATGAAAGGCGTTGTTAGGCTGCCAAAAAACTAGAGTCTCCCGAAATCTCAACATATATTTTCTTCCGACCTTAATGATACTTTCAAGTAATGAGCAGTACACCAATCAATCTTGGATGCCCAAGTTTCGTTCTCCTAGGTTGATGCATTCGTTTGCAGTAACAGTTTGAATTTCTGGGTTTCACTCTGTTTTCTCCTATATTGACAGATGCAGCTAGAACTCTAAATCAAACACGGTTTGTGCTAGCTTCTTGAAACTTGACACAATAAAGTAGTTCTACGTTCTATCTCTAAGGTTTGTTTCCTCTTGATGTAGCCTAATGCAGGGACTGGCGAATAACACTTATATTGAAAGGGTTTGCCAAACTTTCAAAAAACTAGAGTCTCCTGAAATCTCAACATATATTTTTTCATCCAATCTTCATGATACATTCAAGTAATGATCAGTACACCATTCCCACTTGGATGCCCAAGTTTTGTTCTTCTAGGTTGAAGCATTCGTTTGCAAAAACAGTTTGAATTTTTAGGTTTCACTCTGTTTTCTCCTATATTGACAGATGCAGTTAGAACTTTAAATCAAACACGGTTTGTGCTAGCTACTCGAAACATGACACAATAAAGTAGTTCTATGTTCTATCCCTAAGGTTTGTTTCCTCTTGATGTACCCTTAAGCAGAGACTGGCGAATAACACATTCAATGAAAGGCGTTGTTAGGCTGCCAAAAAACTACAGTCTCCTGAAATCTCATCATATATTTTTTCTTCCGACCTTCATGATACTTTCAAGTAATGAGCAGTGCACCAATCAAACTTGGATGCCCAAGTTTCGTTCTCCTAGGTTGAAGCATTCGTTTGCAGGAACAGTTTGAATTTTTAGGTTTCACTCTGTTTTGTCCTATATTGACAGATGCAGTTCGAACTCTAAATCAAACACGGTTTGTGCTAGCTTCTTGAAACTTGACAAAATACTGTAGTTCTACGTTCTATCTCTAAGGTTTGTTTCCTCTTGATGTAGCCTAATGCAGTTACTGGCGAATAACACTTTTATTGAAAGTGGTTGCCAAACTTCCAAAAACTAGAGTCTTCTGAAATCTCAACATATTTTTTTGCATCCAATCTTCATGATACTTTCGAGTAATGATCAGTACACCAATCCCACTTGGATGCTCAAGTTTCATTCTCCTACGTTGAAGCATTCGTTTGCAGTAACAGTTTTAATTTTTAGGTTTCACTGTTTTCTTCTATATTGACAAATGTAGTTCAAACTCTAAATCATACACGGTTTGGGCTAGCTTCTTGAAACTTGACACAATAAAGTAGTTCTACATTCTATCCCTAAGGTTTGTTTCCTCTTGATGTAGCCTTCAGCACAGACTGGCGAATAACACTTTCAATGAAAGGCGTTGTTAGGCTGCAAAAAACTAGAGTCTCCTGAAATCTCAACACATATTCTTTTCCGACCTTAATGATACTTTCAAGTAATGAGCAGTACACCAATCAAACTTGGATGCCCAAGTTTCGTTCTCATAGGTTGATGCATTCATTTGCAGTAACAGTTTGAATTTCTAGGTTTCACTCTGTTTTCTCCTATATTGACAGATGCAGCTAGAACTCTAAATCAAACACGGATTGTGCTAGCTTCTTGAAACTTGACACAATAAAGTAGTTCTACGTTCTATCTCTATGGTTTGTTTCCTCTTGATGTAGCCTAATGCAGGGACTGGCGAATAACACTTATATTGAAAGGGGTTGCCAAACTTTCAAAAAACTAGAGTCTCCTGAAATCTCAACATATATTTTTTCATCCAATCTTCATGATACATTCAAGTAATGATCAGTACACCATTCCCACTTGGATGCCCAAGTTTTGTTTTCTAGGTTGAAGAATTCGTTTGCAGGAACAGTTTGAATTTTTAGGTTTCACTCTGTTTTCTCCTATATTGACAGATGCAGTTAGAACTTTAAATCAAACACGGTTTGTGCTAGCTACTTGAAACATGACACAATAAAGTAGTTCTACGTTCTATCCCTAAGGTTTGTTTCCTCTTGATGTACCCTTAAGCACAGACTGGCGAATAACACATTCAATGAAAGGCGTTGTTAGGCTGCCAAAAAACTACAGTCTCCTGAAATCTCATCATATATTTTTTCTTCCGACCTTCATGATACTTTCAAGTAATGAGCAGTGCACCAATCAAACTTGGATGCCCAAGTTTCGTTCTCCTAGGTTGAAGCATTCGTTTGCAGGAACAGTTTGAATTTTTAGGTTTCACTCTGTTTTGTCCTATATTGACAGATGCAGTTCGAACTCTAAATCAAACACGGTTTGTGCTAGCTTCTTGAAACTTGACAAAATACTGTAGTTCTACGTTCTATCTCTAAGGTTTGTTTCCTCTTGATGTAGCCTAATGCAGTTACTGGCGAATAACACTTTTATTGAAAGTGGTTGCCAAACTTCCAAAAACTAGAGTCTTCTGAAATCTCAACATATTTTTTTGCATCCAATCTTCATGATACTTTTAAGTAATGATCAGTACACCAATCCCACATGGATGCTCAAGTTTCATTCTCCTACGTTGAAGCATTCGTTTGCAGTAACAGTTTTAATTTTTAGGTTTCACTGTTTTCTTCTATATTGACAAATGTAGTTCAAACTCTAAATCATACACGGTTTGGGCTAGCTTCTTGAAACTTGACACAATAAAGTAGTTCTACATTCTATCCCTAAGGTTTGTTTCCTCTTGATGTAGCCTTCAGCACAGACTGGCGAATAACCCTTTCAATGAAAGGCGTTGTTAGGCTGCCAAAAAACTAGAGTCTCCTGAAATCTCAACACATATTTTTTTCCGACCTTAATGATACTTTCTAGTAATGAGCAGTACACCAATCAAACTTGGATGCCCAAGTTTCGTTCTCCTAGGTTGATGCATTCGTTTGCAGTAACAGTTTGAATTTCTAGGTTTCACTCTGTTTTCTCCTATATTGACAGATGCAGCTAGAACTCTAAATCAAACACGGTTTGTGCTAGCTTCTTGAAACTTGACACAATAAAGTAGTTCTACGTTCTATCTCTAATGTTTGTTTCCTCTTGATGTAGCCTAATGCAGGGACTGGCGAATAACACTTATATTGAAAGGGGTTGCCAAACTTTCGAAAAACTAGAGTCTCCTGAAATCTCAACATATATTTTTTCATCCAATCTTCATGATACATTCAAGTAATGATCAGTACACCATTCCCACTTGGATGCCCAAGTTTTGTTCTTCTAGGTTGAAGCATTCGTTTGCAGGAACAGTTTGAATTTTTAGGTTTCACTCTGTTTTCTCCTATATTGACAGATGCAGTTAGAACTTGAAATCAAACACGGTTTGTGCTAGCTACTTGAAACATGACACAATAAAGTAGTTCTACGTTCTATTACTAAGGTTTGTTTCCTCTTGATGTTCCCTTAAGCAGAGACTGGCGAATAACACATTCAATGAAAGGCGTTGTTAGGCTGCCAAAAAACTACAGTCTCCTGAAATCTCATCATATATTTTTTCTACCGACCTTCATGATACTTTCAAGTAATGAGCAGTGCACCAATCAAACTTGGATGCCCAAGTTTCGTTCTCCTAGGTTGAAGCATTCGTTTGCAGGAACAGTTTGAATTTTTAGGTTTCACTCTGTTTTGTCCTATATTGACAGATGCAGTTCGAACTCTAAATCAAACACGGTTTGTGCTAGCTTCTTGAAACTTGACAAAATACTGTAGTTCTACGTTCTATCTCTAAGGTTTGTTTCCTCTTGATGTAGCCTAATGCAGGGACTGGCGAATAACACTTTTATTGAAAGGGGTTGCCAAACTTCCCAAAACTAGAGTCTTCTGAAATCTCAACATATATTTTTTTATCCAATCTTCATGATACTTTCGAGTAATGATCAGTACACCAATCCCACTTGGATGCTCAAGTTTCATTCTCCTACGCTGAAGCATTCGTTTGTAGTAACAGTTTGAATTTTTAGGTTTCATTCTGCTTTCTCCTATATTGACAAATGTAGTTCAAACTCTAAATCATACACGGTTTGGGCTAGCTTCTTGAAACTTGACACAATAAAGTAGTTCTACATTCTATCCCTAAGGTTTGTTTCCTCTTGATGTAGCCTTCAGCACAGACTGGCGAATAACACTTTCAATGAAAGGCGTTGTTAGGCTGCCAAAAAACTAGAGTCTCCTGAAATCTCAACACATATTTTTTTCCGACCTTAATGATACTTTCAAGTAATGAGCAGTACACCAATCAAACTTGGATGCCCAAGTTTCGTTCTCCTAGGTTGATGCATTTGTTTGCAGTAACAGTTTGAATTTCTAGGTTTCACTCTGTTTTCTCCTATATTGACAGATGCAGCTAGAACTCTAAATCAAACACGGTTTGTGCTAGCTTCTTGAAACTTGACAGAATAAAGTAGTTCTACGTTCTATCTCTAAGGTTTGTTTCCTCTTGATGTAGCCTAATACAGGGACTGGCGAATAACACTTATATTGAAAGGGGTTGCCAAACTTTCAAAAAACTAGAGTCTCCTGAAATCTCAACATATATTTTTTCTTCCAATCTTCATGATACATTCAAGTAATGATCAGTACACCATTCCCACTTGGATGCCCAAGTTTTGTTCTTCTAGGTTGAAGCATTCGTTTGCAGGAACAGTTTGGATTTTTAGGTTTCACTCTGTTTTCTCCTATATTGACAGATGCAGTTAGAACTTTAAATCAAACACGGTTTGTGCTATCTACTTGAAACATGACACAATAAAGTAGTTCTACGTTCTATCCCTAAGGTTTGTTTCCTCTTGATGTACCCTTAAGCAGAGACTGGCGAATAACACTTTCAATGAAAGGCGTTGTTAGGCTGCCAAAAAAACTAGAGTCTCCTGAAATCTCAACACATATTTTTTTCCGACCTTAATGATACTTTCAAGTAATGAGCAGTACACCAATCAAACTTGGATGCCCAAGTTTCGTTCTCCTAGGTTGAAGAATTCGTTTGCAAGAACACTTTGAATTTTTAGGTTTCACTCTGTTTTGTCCTATATTGACAGATGCAGTTCGAACTCTAAATCAAACACGGTTTGGGCTAGCTTCTTGAAACTTGACAAAATACTGTAGTTCTACGTTCTATCTCTAAGGTTTGATTCCTCTTGATGTAGCCTAATGCAGTTACTGGCGAATAACACTTTTATTGAAAGGGGTTGCCAAACTTCCAAAAACTAGAGTCTTCTGAAATCTCAAGATATATTTTTGCATCCAATCTTCATGATACTTTCAAGTAATGATCAGTACACCAATCCCACTTGGATGCTCAAGTTTCTTTCTCCTACGTTGAAGCATTCGTTTGCAGTAACAGTTTGAATTTTTAGGTTTCACTGTTTTCTTCTGTATTGACAAATGTAGTTCAAACTCTAAATCATACACGGTTTGGGCTAGCTTCTTGAAACTTGACACAATAAAGTAGTTCTACATTCTATCCCTAAGGCTTGTTTCCTCTTGATGTAGCCTTCAGCACAGACTGGCGAATAACACTTTCAATGAAAGGCGTTGTTAGGCTGCCAAAAAACTAGAGTCTCCTGAAATCTCAACACATATTTTTTTCCGACCTTAATGATACTTTCAAGTAATGAGCAGTACACCAATCAAACTTGGATGCCCAAGTTTCGTTCTCCTAGCTTGATGCATTCGTTTGCAGTTACAGTTTGAATTTCTAGGTTTCACTCTGTTTTCTCCTATATTGACAGATGCAGCTAGAACTCTAAATCAAACACGGTTTGTGCTAGCTTCTTGAAACTTGACACAATAAAATAGTTCTACGTTCTATCTCTAAGGTTTGTTTCCTCTTGATGTAGCCTAATGCAGGGACTGGCGAATAACACTTATATTGAAAGGGGTTGCCAAACTTTCAAAAAACTAGAGTCTCCTGAAATCTCAACATTTATTTTTTCATCCAATCTTCATGATACATTCAAGTAATGATCAGTACACCATTCCCACTTGGATGCCCAAGTTTTGTTCTTCTAGGTTGAAGCATTCGTTTGCAGGAACAGTTTGAATTTTTAGGTTTCACTCTGTTTTCTCCTATATTGACAGATGCAGTTAGAACTTTAAATCAAACACGGTTTGTGCTAGCTACTTGAAACATGACACAATAAAGTAGTTCTACGTTCTATCCCTAAGGTTTGTTTCCTCTTGATGTACCCTTTAGCAGAGACTGGCGAATAACACATTCAATGAAAGGCGTTGTTAGGCTGCCAAAAAACTACAGTCTCCTGAAATCTCATCATATATTTTTTCTTCCGACCTTCATGATACTTTCAAGTAATGAGCAGTGCACCAATCAAACTTGGATGCCCAAGTTTCGTTCTCCTAGGTTGAAGCATTCGTTTGCAGGAATAGTTTGAATTTTTAGGTTTCACTCTGTTTTGTCCTATATGGACAGTTGCAGTTCGAACTCTAAATCAAACACGGTTTGTGCTCGCTTCTTGAAACTTGACAAAATACTGTAGTTCTACGTTCTATCTCTAAGGTTTGTTTCCTCTTGATGTAGCCTAATGCAGTTACTGGCGAATAACACTTTTATTGAAAGGGGTTGCCAAACTTCCAAAAACTAGAGTCTTCTGAAATCTCAACATATATTTTTGCATCCAATCTTCATGATACTTTCAAGTAATGATCAGTACACCAATCCCACTTGGATGCTCAAGTTTCATTCTCCTACGTTGAAGCATTCGTTTGCAGTAACAGTTTTAATTTTTAGGTATCACTGTTTTCTTCTATATTGACAACTGTAGTTCAAACTCTAAATCATACACGGTTTGGGCTAGCTTCTTGAAACTTGACACAATAAAGTAGTTCTACATTCTATCCCTAAGGTTTGTTTCCTCTTGATGTAGCCTTCAGCACAGACTGGCGAATAACACTTTCAATGAAAGGCGTTGTTAGGCTGCCAAAAAACTAGAGTCTCCTGAAATCTCAACACATATTTTTTTCCGACCTTAATGATACTTTCAAGTAATGAGCAGTACACCAATCAAACTTGGATGCCCAAGTTTCGTTCTCCTAGGTTGATGCATTCGTTTGCAGTTACAGTTTGAATTTCTAGGTTTCACTCTGTTTTCTCCTATATGGACAGATGCAGCTAGAACTCTAAATCAAACACGGTTTGTGCTAGCTTCTTGAAACTTGACACAATAAAGTAGTTCTACGTTCTATCTCTAAGGTTTGTTTCCTCTTGATGTAGCCTAATGCAGGGACTGGCGAATAACACTTATATTGAAAGGGGTTGCCAAACTTTCAAAAAACTAGAGTCTCCTGAAATCTCAACAAATATTTTTTCATCCAATCTTCATGATACATTCAAGTAATGATCAGTACACCATTCCCACTTGGATGCCCAAGTTTTGTTCTTCTAGGTTGAAGCATTCGTTTGCAGGAACAGTTTGAATTTTTAGGTTTCACTCTGTTTTCTCCTATATTGACAGATGCAGTTAGAACTTAAAATGAAACACGGTTTTTGCTAGCTACTTGAAACATGACACAATAAAGTAGTTCTACGTTCTATCCCTAAGGTTTGTTTCCTCTTGATGTACCCTTAAGCAGAGACTGGCGAATAACACATTCAATGAAAGGCGTTGTTAGGCTGCCAAAAACTACAGTCTCCTGAAATCTCATCATATATTTTTTCTTCCGATCTTCATGATACTTTCAAGTAATGAGCAGTGCACCAATCAAACTTGGATGCCCGAGTTTCGTTCTCCTAGGTTGAAGCATTCGTTTGCAGGAACAGTTTGAATTTTTAGGTTTCACTCTGTTTTGTCCTATATTGACAGATGCAGTTCGAACTCTAAATCAAACACGGTTTGTGCTAGCTTCTTGAAACTTGACACAATAAAGTAGTTCTACGTTCTATCTCTAAGGTTTGTTTCCTCTTGATGTAGCCTAATGCAGTTACTGGCGAATAACACTTTTATTGAAAGGGGTTGCCAAACTTCCAAAAACTAGAGTCTTCTGAAATCTCAACATATATTTTTGCATCCAATCTTCATGATACTTTCGAGTAATGATCAGTACAGCAATCCCACTTGGATGCTCAAGTTTCATTCTCCTACGTTGAAGCATTCGTTTGCAGTAACAGTTTTAATTTTTAGGTTTTACTGTTTTCTTCTATATTGACAAATGTAGTTCAAACTCTAAATCATACACGGTTTGGGCTAGCTTCTTGAAACTTGACACAATAAAGTAGTTCTACATTCTATCCCTAAGGTTTGTTTCCTCTTGATGTAGCCTTCAGCACAGACTGGCGAATAACACTTTCAATGAAAGGCGTTGTTAGGCTGCCAAAAAACTAGAGTCTCCTGAAATCTCAACACATATTTTTTTCCGACCTTAATGATACTTTCAAGTAATGAGCAGTACACCAATCAAACTTGGATGCCCAAGTTTCGTTCTCCTAGGTTGATGCATTCGTTTGCAGTAACAGTTTGAATTTCTAGGTTTCACTCTGTTTTCTCCTATATTGACAGATGCAGCTAGAACTCTAAATCAAACACGGTTTGTGCTAGCTTCTTGAAACTTGACACAATAAAGTAGTTCTACGTTCTATCTCTAAGGTTTGTTTCCTCTTGATGTAGCCTAATGCAGGGACTGGCGAATAACACTTATATTGAAAGGGGTTGCCAAACTTTCAAAAAACTAGAGTCTCCTGAAATCTCAACATATATTTTTTCATCCAATCTTCATGATACATTCAAGTAATGATCAGTACACCATTCCCACTTGGATGCCCAAGTTTTGTTCTTCTAGGTTGAAGCATTCGTTTGCAGGAACAATTTGAATTTTTAGGTTTCAATCTGTTTTCACCTATATTGACAGATGCAGTTAGAACTTTAAATCAAACACGGTTTGTGCTAGCTACTTGAAACATGACACAATAAAGTAGTTCTACGTTCTATCCCTGAGGTTTGTTTCCTCTTGATGTAGCCTTAAGCAGAGACTGGCGAATAACACATTCAATGAAAGGCGTTGTTAGGCTGCCAAAAAACTACAGTCTGCTGAAATCTCATCATATATTTTTTCTTCCGACCTTCATGATACTTTCAAGTAATAAGCAGTGCACCAATCAAACTTGGATGCCCAAGTTTCGTTCTCCTAGGTTGAAGCATTCGTTTGCAGGAACAGTTTGAATTTTTAGGTTTCACTCTGTTTTGTCCTATATTGACAGATGCAGTTCGAACTCTAAATCAAACACGGTTTGTGCTAGCTTCTTGAACCTCGACAAAATGCTGTAGTTCTACGTTCTATCTCTAAGGTTTGTTTCCTCTTGATGTAGCCTAATGCAGTTACTGGCGAATAACACTTTTATTGAAAGGGGTTGCCAAACTTCCAAAAACTAGAGTCTTCTGAAATCTCAACATATATTTTTGCATCCAATCTTCATGATACTTTCGAGTAATGATCAGTACAGCAATCCCACTTGGATGCTCAAGTTTCATTCTCCTACGTTGAAGCATTCGTTTGCAGTAACAGTTTTAATTTTTAGGTTTCACTGTTTTCTTCTATATTGACAAATGTAGTTCAAACTCTAAATCATACACGGTTTGGGCTAGCTTCTTGAAACTTGACACAATAAAGTAGTTCTACATTCTATCCCTAAGGTTTGTTTCCTCTTGATGTAGCCTTCAGCACAGACTGGCGAATAACACTTTCAATGAAAGGCGTTGTTAGGCTGCCAAAAAACTAGAGTCTCCTGAAATCTCAACACATATTTTTTTCCGACCTTAATGATACTTTCAAGTAATGAGCAGTACACCAATCAAACTTGGATGCCCAAGTTTCGTTCTCCTAGGTTGATGCATTCGTTTGCAGTAACAGTTTGAATTTCTAGGTTTCACTCTGTTTTCTCCTATATTGACAGATGCAGCTAGAACTCTAAATCAAACACGGTTTGTGCTAGCTTCTTGAAACTTGACACAATAAAGTAGTTCTACGTTCTATCTCTAAGGTTTGTTTCCTCTTGATGTAGCCTAATGCAGGGACTGGCGAATAACACTTATATTGAAAGGGGTTGCCAAACTTTCAAAAAACTAGAGTCTCCTGAAATCTCAACATATATTTTTTCATCCAATCTTCATGATACATTCAAGTAATGATCAGTACACCATTCCCACTTGGATGCCCAAGTTTTGTTCTTCTAGGTTGAAGCATTCGTTTGCAGGAACAATTTGAATTTTTAGGTTTCAATCTGTTTTCACCTATATTGACAGATGCAGTTAGAACTTTAAATCAAACACGGTTTGTGCTAGCTACTTGAAACATGACACAATAAAGTAGTTCTACGTTCTATCCCTGAGGTTTGTTTCCTCTTGATGTAGCCTTAAGCAGAGACTGGCGAATAACACATTCAATGAAAGGCGTTGTTAGGCTGCCAAAAAACTACAGTCTGCTGAAATCTCATCATATATTTTTTCTTCCGACCTTCATGATACTTTCAAGTAATAAGCAGTGCACCAATCAAACTTGGATGCCCAAGTTTCGTTCTCCTAGGTTGAAGCATTCGTTTGCAGGAACAGTTTGAATTTTTAGGTTTCACTCTGTTTTGTCCTATATTGACAGATGCAGTTCGAACTCTAAATCAAACACGGTTTGTGCTAGCTTCTTGAACCTCGACAAAATGCTGTAGTTCTACGTTCTATCTCTAAGGTTTGTTTCCTCTTGATGTAGCCTAATGCAGTTACTGGCGAATAACACTTTTATTGAAAGGGGTTGCCAAACTTCCAAAAACTAGAGTCTTCTGAAATCTCAACATATATTTTTGCATCCAATCTTCATGATACTTTCGAGTAATGATCAGTACAGCAATCCCACTTGGATGCTCAAGTTTCATTCTCCTACGTTGAAGCATTCGTTTGCAGTAACAGTTTTAATTTTTAGGTTTCACTGTTTTCTTCTATATTGACAAATGTAGTTCAAACTCTAAATCATACACGGTTTGGGCTAGCTTCTTGAAACTTGACACAATAAAGTAGTTCTACATTCTATCCCTAAGGTTTGTTTCCTCTTGATGTAGCCTTCAGCACAGACTGGCGAATAACACTTTCAATGAAAGGCGTTGTTAGGCTGCCAAAAAACTAGAGTCTCCTGAAATCTCAACACATATTTTTTTCCGACCTTAATGATACTTTCAAGTAATGAGCAGTACACCAATCAAACTTGGATGCCCAAGTTTCGTTCTCCTAGGTTGATGCATTCGTTTGCAGTTACAGTTTGAATTTCTAGGTTTCACTCTGTTTTCTCCTATATGGACAGATGCAGCTAGAACTCTAAATCAAACACGGTTTGTGCTAGCTTCTTGAAACTTGACACAATAAAGTAGTTCTACGTTCTATCTCTAAGGTTTGTTTCCTCTTGATGTAGCCTAATGCAGGGACTGGCGAATAACACTTATATTGAAAGGGGTTGCCAAACTTTCAAAAAACTAGAGTCTCCTGAAATCTCAACATATATTTTTTCATCCAATCTTCATGATACATTCAAGTAATGATCAGTACACCATTCCCACTTGGATGCCCAAGTTTTGTTCTTCTAGGTTGAAGCATTCGTTTGCAGGAACAGTTTGAATTTTTAGGTTTCACTCTGTTTTCTCCTATATTGACAGATGCAGTTAGAACTTAAAATCAAACACGGTTTTTGCTAGCTACTTGAAACATGACACAATAAAGTAGTTCTACGTTCTATCCCTAAGGTTTGTTTCCTCTTGATGTACCCTTAAGCAGAGACTGGCGAATAACACATTCAATGAAAGGCGTTGTTAGGCTGCCAAAAACTACAGTCTCCTGAAATCTCATCATATATTTTTTCTTCCGACCTTCATGATACTTTCAAGTAATGAGCAGTGCACCAATCAAACTTGGATGCCCGAGTTTCGTTCTCCTAGGTTGAAGCATTCGTTTGCAGGAACAGTTTGAATTTTTAGGTTTCACTCTGTTTTGTCCTATATTGACAGATGCAGTTCGAACTCTAAATCAAACACGGTTTGTGCTAGCTTCTTGAAACTTGACAAAATACTGTAGTTCTACGTTCTATCTCTAAGGTTTGTTTCCTCTTGATGTAGCCTAATGCAGTTACTGGCGAATAACACTTTTATTGAAAGGGGTTGCCAAACTTCCAAAAACTAGAGTCTTCTGAAATCTCAACATATATTTTTGCATCCAATCTTCATGATACTTTCGAGTAATGATCAGTACAGCAATCCCACTTGGATGCTCAAGTTTCATTCTCCTACGTTGAAGCATTCGTTTGCAGTAACAGTTTTAATTTTTAGGTTTCACTGTTTTCTTCTATATTGACAAATGTAGTTCAAACTCTAAATCATACACGGTTTGGGCTAGCTTCTTGAAACTTGACACAATAAAGTAGTTCTACATTCTATCCCTAAGGTTTGTTTCCTCTTGATGTAGCCTTCAGCACAGACTGGCGAATAACACTTTCAATGAAAGGCGTTGTTAGGCTGCCAAAAAACTAGAGTCTCCTGAAATCTCAACACATATTTTTTTCCGACCTTAATGATACTTTCAAGTAATGAGCAGTACACCAATCAAACTTGGATGCCCAAGTTTCGTTCTCCTAGGTTGATGCATTCGTTTGCAGTAACAGTTTGAATTTCTAGGTTTCACTCTGTTTTCTCCTATATTGACAGATGCAGCTAGAACTCTAAATCAAACACGGTTTGTGCTAGCTTCTTGAAACTTGACACAATAAAGTAGTTCTACGTTCTATCTCTAAGGTTTGTTTCCTCTTGATGTAGCCTAATGCAGGGACTGGCGAATAACACTTATATTGAAAGGGGTTGCCAAACTTTCAAAAAACTAGAGTCTCCTGAAATCTCAACATATATTTTTTCATCCAATCTTCATGATACATTCAAGTAATGATCAGTACACCATTCCCACTTGGATGCCCAAGTTTTGTTCTTCTAGGTTGAAGCATTCGTTTGCAGGAACAATTTGAATTTTTAGGTTTCAATCTGTTTTCACCTATATTGACAGATGCAGTTAGAACTTTAAATCAAACACGGTTTGTGCTAGCTACTTGAAACATGACACAATAAAGTAGTTCTACGTTCTATCCCTGAGGTTTGTTTCCTCTTGATGTAGCCTTAAGCAGAGACTGGCGAATAACACATTCAATGAAAGGCGTTGTTAGGCTGCCAAAAAACTACAGTCTGCTGAAATCTCATCATATATTTTTTCTTCCGACCTTCATGATACTTTCAAGTAATAAGCAGTGCACCAATCAAACTTGGATGCCCAAGTTTCGTTCTCCTAGGTTGAAGCATTCGTTTGCAGGAACAGTTTGAATTTTTAGGTTTCACTCTGTTTTGTCCTATATTGACAGATGCAGTTCGAACTCTAAATCAAACACGGTTTGTGCTAGCTTCTTGAACCTTGACAAAATACTGTAGTTCTACATTCTATCTCTAAGGTTTGTTTCCTCTTGATGTAGCCTAATGCAGTTACTGGTGAATAACACTTTTATTGAAAGGGGTTGCCAAACATCCAAAAACTAGAGTCTTCTGAAAACTCAACATATATTTTTGCATCCAATCTTCATGATACTTTCGAGTAATGATCAGTACAGCAATTACACTTGGATGCTCAAGTTTCATTCTCCTACGTTGAAGCATTCGTTTGCAGTAACAGTTTCAATTTTTAGGTTTCACTGTTTTCTTCTATTTTGACAAATGTAGTTCAAACTCTAAATCATACACGGTTTGGGCTAGCTTCTTGAAACTTGACACAATAAAGTAGTTCTACATTCTATCCCTAAGGATTGTTTCCTCTTGATGTTGCCTTCAGCACAGACTGGCGAATAACACTTTCAATGAAAGGCGTTGTTAGGCTGCCAAAAAACTAGAGTCTCCTGAAATCTCAACACATATTTTTTTCCGACCTTAATGATACTTTCAAGTAATGAGCAGTACACCAATCAAACTTGGATGCCCAAGTTTCGTTCTCCTAGGTTGATGCATTCGTTTGCAGTAACAGTTTGAATTTCTAGGTTTCACTCTGTTTTCGCCTATATTGACAGATGCAGCTAGAACTCTAAATCAAACACGGTTTGTGCTAGCTTCTTGAAACTTGACACAATAAAGTAGTTCTACGTTCTATCTCTAAGGTTTGTTTCCTCTTGATGTAGCCTAATGCAGGGACTGGCGAATAACACTTATATTGAAAGGGGTTGCCAAACTTTCAAAAAACTAGAGTCTCCTGAAATCTCAACATATATTTTTTCATCCAATCTTCATGATACATTCAAGTAATGATCAGTACACCATTCCCACTTGGATGCCCAAGTTTTGTTCTTCTAGGTTGAAGCATTCGTTTGCAGGAACAATTTGAATTTTTAGGTTTCAATCTGTTTTCACCTATATTGACAGATGCAGTTAGAACTTTAAATCAAACACGGTTTGTGCTAGCTACTTGAAACATGACACAATAAAGTAGTTCTACGTTCTATCCCTGAGGTTTGTTTCCTCTTGATGTAGCCTTAAGCAGAGACTGGCGAATAACACATTCAATGAAAGGCGTTGTTAGGCTGCCAAAAAACTACAGTCTGCTGAAATCTCATCATATATTTTTTCTTCCGACCTTCATGATACTTTCAAGTAATAAGCAGTGCACCAATCAAACTTGGATGCCCAAGTTTCGTTCTCCTAGGTTGAAGCATTCGTTTGCAGGAACAGTTTGAATTTTTAGGTTTCACTCTGTTTTGTCCTATATTGACAGATGCAGTTCGAACTCTAAATCAAACACGGTTTGTGCTAGCTTCTTGAACCTCGACAAAATGCTGTAGTTCTACGTTCTATCTCTAAGGTTTGTTTCCTCTTGATGTAGCCTAATGCAGTTACTGGCGAATAACACTTTTATTGAAAGGGGTTGCCAAACTTCCAAAAACTAGAGTCTTCTGAAATCTCAACATATATTTTTGCATCCAATCTTCATGATACTTTCGAGTAATGATCAGTACAGCAATCCCACTTGGATGCTCAAGTTTCATTCTCCTACGTTGAAGCATTCGTTTGCAGTAACAGTTTTAATTTTTAGGTTTCACTGTTTTCTTCTATATTGACAAATGTAGTTCAAACTCTAAATCATACACGGTTTGGGCTAGCTTCTTGAAACTTGACACAATAAAGTAGTTCTACATTCTATCCCTAAGGTTTGTTTCCTCTTGATGTAGCCTTCAGCACAGACTGGCGAATAACACTTTCAATGAAAGGCGTTGTTAGGCTGCCAAAAAACTAGAGTCTCCTGAAATCTCAACACATATTTTTTTCCGACCTTAATGATACTTTCAAGTAATGAGCAGTACACCAATCAAACTTGGATGCCCAAGTTTCGTTCTCCTAGGTTGATGCATTCGTTTGCAGTTACAGTTTGAATTTCTAGGTTTCACTCTGTTTTCTCCTATATGGACAGATGCAGCTAGAACTCTAAATCAAACACGGTTTGTGCTAGCTTCTTGAAACTTGACACAATAAAGTAGTTCTACGTTCTATCTCTAAGGTTTGTTTCCTCTTGATGTAGCCTAATGCAGGGACTGGCGAATAACACTTATATTGAAAGGGGTTGCCAAACTTTCAAAAAACTAGAGTCTCCTGAAATCTCAACATATATTTTTTCATCCAATCTTCATGATACATTCAAGTAATGATCAGTACACCATTCCCACTTGGATGCCCAAGTTTTGTTCTTCTAGGTTGAAGCATTCGTTTGCAGGAACAGTTTGAATTTTTAGGTTTCACTCTGTTTTCTCCTATATTGACAGATGCAGTTAGAACTTAAAATCAAACACGGTTTTTGCTAGCTACTTGAAACATGACACAATAAAGTAGTTCTACGTTCTATCCCTAAGGTTTGTTTCCTCTTGATGTACCCTTAAGCAGAGACTGGCGAATAACACATTCAATGAAAGGCGTTGTTAGGCTGCCAAAAACTACAGTCTCCTGAAATCTCATCATATATTTTTTCTTCCGACCTTCATGATACTTTCAAGTAATGAGCAGTGCACCAATCAAACTTGGATGCCCGAGTTTCGTTCTCCTAGGTTGAAGCATTCGTTTGCAGGAACAGTTTGAATTTTTAGGTTTCACTCTGTTTTGTCCTATATTGACAGATGCAGTTCGAACTCTAAATCAAACACGGTTTGTGCTAGCTTCTTGAAACTTGACAAAATACTGTAGTTCTACGTTCTATCTCTAAGGTTTGTTTCCTCTTGATGTAGCCTAATGCAGTTACTGGCGAATAACACTTTTATTGAAAGGGGTTGCCAAACTTCCAAAAACTAGAGTCTTCTGAAATCTCAACATATATTTTTGCATCCAATCTTCATGATACTTTCGAGTAATGATCAGTACAGCAATCCCACTTGGATGCTCAAGTTTCATTCTCCTACGTTGAAGCATTCGTTTGCAGTAACAGTTTTAATTTTTAGGTTTCACTGTTTTCTTCTATATTGACAAATGTAGTTCAAACTCTAAATCATACACGGTTTGGGCTAGCTTCTTGAAACTTGACACAATAAATTAGTTCTACATTCTATCCCTAAGGTTTGTTTCCTCTTGATGTAGCCTTCAGCACAGACTGGCGAATAACACTTTCAATGAAAGGCGTTGTTAGGCTGCCAAAAAACTAGAGTCTCCTGAAATCTCAACACATATTTTTTTCCGACCTTAATGATACTTTCAAGTAATGAGCAGTACACCAATCAAACTTGGATGCCCAAGTTTCGTTCTCCTAGGTTGATGCATTCGTTTGCAGTAACAGTTTGAATTTCTAGGTTTCACTCTGTTTTCTCCTATATTGACAGATGCAGCTAGAACTCTAAATCAAACACGGTTTGTGCTAGCTTCTTGAAACTTGACACAATAAAGTAGTTCTACGTTCTATCTCTAAGGTTTGTTTCCTCTTGATGTAGCCTAATGCAGGGACTGGCGAATAACACTTATATTGAAAGGGGTTGCCAAACTTTCAAAAAACTAGAGTCTCCTGAAATCTCAACATATATTTTTTCATCCAATCTTCATGATACATTCAAGTAATGATCAGTACACCATTCCCACTTGGATGCCCAAGTTTTGTTCTTCTAGGTTGAAGCATTCGTTTGCAGGAACAATTTGAATTTTTAGGTTTCAATCTGTTTTCACCTATATTGACAGATGCAGTTAGAACTTTAAATCAAACACGGTTTGTGCTAGCTACTTGAAACATGACACAATAAAGTAGTTCTACGTTCTATGCCTGAGGTTTGTTTCCTCTTGATGTAGCCTTAAGCAGAGACTGGCGAATAACACATTCAATGAAAGGCGTTGTTAGGCTGCCAAAAAACTACAGTCTGCTGAAATCTCATCATATATTTTTTCTTCCGACCTTCATGATACTTTCAAGTAATAAGCAGTGCACCAATCAAACTTGGATGCCCAAGTTTCGTTCTCCTAGGTTGAAGCATTCGTTTGCAGGAACAGTTTGAATTTTTAGGTTTCACTCTGTTTTGTCCTATATTGACAGATGCAGTTCGAACTCTAAATCAAACACGGTTTGTGCTAGCTTCTTGAACCTTGACAAAATACTGTAGTTCTACGTTCTATCTCTAAGGTTTGTTTCCTCTTGATGTAGCCTAATGCAGTTACTGGTGAATAACACTTTTATTGAAAGGGGTTGCCAAACATCCAAAAACTAGAGTCTTCTGAAAACTCAACATATATTTTTGCATCCAATCTTCATGATACTTTCGAGTAATGATCAGTACAGCAATCCCACTTGGATGCTCAAGTTTCATTCTCCTACGTTGAAGCATTCGTTTGCAGTAACAGTTTTAATTTTTAGGTTTCACTGTTTTCTTCTATTTTGACAAATGTAGTTCAAACTCTAAATCATACACGGTTTGGGCTAGCTTCTTGAAACTTGACACAATAAAGTAGTTCTACATTCTATCCCTAAGGATTGTTTCCTCTTGATGTTGCCTTCAGCACAGACTGGCGAATAACACTTTCAATGAAAGGCGTTGTTAGGCTGCCAAAAAACTAGAGTCTCCTGAAATCTCAACACATATTTTTTTCCGACCTTAATGATACTTTCAAGTAATGAGCAGTACACCAATCAAACTTGGATGCCCAAGTTTCGTTCTCCTAGGTTGATGCATTCGTTTGCAGTAACAGTTTGAATTTCTAGGTTTCACTCTGTTTTCGCCTATATTGACAGATGCAGCTAGAACTCTAAATCAAACACGGTTTGTGCTAGCTTCTTGAAACTTGACACAATAAAGTAGTTCTACGTTCTATCTCTAAGGTTTGTTTCCTCTTGATGTAGCCTAATGCAGGGACTGGCGAATAACACTTATATTGAAAGGGGTTGCCAAACTTTCAAAAAACTAGAGTCTCCTGAAATCTCAACATATATTTTTTCATCCAATCTTCATGATACATTCAAGTAATGATCAGTACACCATTCCCACTTGGATGCCCAAGTTTTGTTCTTCTAGGTTGAAGCATTCGTTTGCAGGAACAATTTGAATTTTTAGGTTTCAATCTGTTTTCACCTATATTGACAGATGCAGTTAGAACTTTAAATCAAACACGGTTTGTGCTAGCTACTTGAAACATGACACAATAAAGTAGTTCTACGTTCTATCCCTGAGGTTTGTTTCCTCTTGATGTAGCCTTAAGCAGAGACTGGCGAATAACACATTCAATGAAAGGCGTTGTTAGGCTGCCAAAAAACTACAGTCTGCTGAAATCTCATCATATATTTTTTCTTCCGACCTTCATGATACCTTCAAGTAATAAGCAGTGCACCAATCAAACTTGGATGCCCAAGTTTCGTTCTCCTAGGTTGAAGCATTCGTTTGCAGGAACAGTTTGAATTTTTAGGTTTCACTCTGTTTTGTCCTATATTGACAGATGCAGTTCGAACTGTAAATCAAACACGGTTTGTGCTAGCTTCTTGAAACTTGACAAAATACTGTAGTTCTACATTCTATCTCTAAGGTTTGTTTCCTCTTGATGTAGCCTAATGCAGTTACTGGCAAATAACACTTTTATTGAAAGGGGTTGCCAAACTTCCAAAAACTAGAGTCTTCTGAAATATCAACATATATTTTTGCATCCAATCTTCATGATACTTTCGAGTAATGATCAGTACACCAATCCCACTTGGATGCTCAAGTTTCATTCTCCTACGTTGAAGCATTCGTTTGCAGTAACAGTTTGAATTTTTAGGTTTCATTCTGCTTTCTCCTTTATTGACAAATGTAGTTCAAACTCTAAATCATACACGGTTTGGGCTAGCTTCTTGAAACTTGACACAATAAAGTAGTTCTACATTCTATCCCTAAGGTTTGTTTCCTCTTGATGTAGCCTTCAGCACAGACTGGCGAATAACACTTTCAATGAAAGGCGTTGTTAGGCTGCCAAAAAACTAGAGTCTCCTGAAATCTCAACACATATTTTTTTCCGACCTTAATGATACTTTCAAGTAATGAGCAGTACACCAATCAAACTTGGATGCCCAAGTTTCGTTCTCCTAGGTTGATGCATTCGTTTGCAGTTACAGTTTGAATTTCTAGGTTTCACTCTGTTTTCTCCTATATGGACAGATGCAGCTAGAACTCTAAATCAAACACGGTTTGTGCTAGCTTCTTGAAACTTGACACAATAAAGTAGTTCTACGTTCTAACTCTAAGGTTTGTTTCCTCTTGATGTAGCCTAATGCAGGGACTGGCGAATAACACTTATATTGAAAGGGGTTGCCAATCTTTCAAAAAACTAGAGTCTCCTGAAATCTCAACATATATTTTTTCATCCAATCTTCATGATACATTCAAGTAATGATCAGTACACCATTCCCACTTGGATGCCCAAGTTTTGTTCTTCTAGGTTGAAGCATTCGTTTGCAGGAACAGTTTGAATTTTTAGATTTCACTCTGTTTTCTCCTATATTGACAGATGCAGTTAGAACTTAAAATCAAACACGGTTTTTGCTAGCTACTTGAAACATGACACAATAAAGTAGTTCTACGTTCTATCCCTAAGGTTTGTTTCCTCTTGATGTACCCTTAAGCAGAGACTGGCGAATAACACATTCAATGAAAGGCGTTGTTAGGCTGCCAAAAACTACAGTCTCCTGAAATCTCATCATATATTTTTTCTTCCGACCTTCATGATACTTTCAAGTAATGAGCAGTGCACCAATCAAACTTGGATGCCCGAGTTTCATTCTCCTAGGTTGAAGCATTCGTTTGCAGGAACAGTTTGAATTTTTAGGTTTCACTCTGTTTTGTCCTATATTGACAGATGCAGTTCGAACTCTAAATCAAACACGGTTTGTGCTAGCTTCTTGAACCTTCACAAAATACTGTAGTTCTACGTTCTATTTCTAAGGTTTGTTTCCTCTTGATGTAGACTAATGCAGTTACTGGCGAATAACACTTTTATTGAAAGGGGTTGCCTAACTTCCAAAAACTAGAGTCTTCTGAAATCTCAACATATATTTTTGCATCCAATCTTCATGATACTTTCGAGTAATGATCAGTACAGCAATCCCACTTGGATGCTCAAGTTTCATTCTCCTACGTTGAAGCATTCGTTTGCGGTAACAGTTTTAATTTTTAGGTTTCACTGTTTTCTTCTATATTGACAAATGTAGTTCAAACTCTAAATCATACACGGTTTGGGCTAGCTTCTTGAAACTTGACACAATAAAGTAGTTCTACATTCTATCCCTAAGGTTTGTTTCCTCTTGATGTAGCCTTCAGCACAGACTGGCGAATAACACTTTCAATGAAAGGCGTTGTTAGGCTGCCAAAAAACTAGAGTCTCCTGAAATCTCAACACATATTTTTTTCCGACCTTAATGATACTTTCAAGTAATGAGCAGTACACCAATCAAACTTGGATGCCCAAGTTTCGTTCTCCTAGGTTGATGCATTCGTTTGCAGTAACAGTTTGAATTTCTAGGTTTCACTCTGTTTTCTCCTATATTGACAGATGCAGCTAGAACTCTAAATCAAACACGGTTTGTGCTAGCTTCTTGAAACTTGACACAATAAAGTAGTTCTACGTTCTATCTCTAAGGTTTGTTTCCTCTTGATGTAGCCTAATGCAGGGACTGGCGAATAACACTTATATTGAAAGGGGTTGCCAAACTTTCAAAAAACTAGAGTCTCCTGAAATCTCAACATATATTTTTTTATCCAATCTTCATGTTACATTCAAGTAATGATCAGTACAACATTCCCACTTGGATGCCCAAGTTTTGTTCTTCTAGGTTGAAGCATTCGTTTGCAGGAACAGTTTGAATTTTTAGGTTTCAATCTGTTTTCACCTATATTGACAGATGCAGTTAGAACTTTAAATCAAACACGGTTTGTGCTAGCTACTTGAAACATGACACAATAAAGTAGTTCTACGTTCTATCCCTGAGGTTTGTTTCCTCTTGATGTAGCCTTAAGCAGAGACTGGCGAATAACACATTCAATGAAAGGCGTTGTTAGGCTGCCAAAAAACTACAGTCTGCTGAAATCTCATCATATATTTTTTCTTCCGACCTTCATGATACTTTCAAGTAATGAGCAGTGCACCAATCAAACTTGGATGCCCAAGTTTCGTTCTCCTAGGTTGAAGCATTCGTTTGCAGGAACAGTTTGAATTTTTAGGTTTCACTCTGTTTTGTCCTATATTGACAGATGCAGTTCGAACTCTAAATCAAACACGGTTTGTGCTAGGTTCTTGATACTTGACAAAATACTGTAGTTCTACGTTCTACCTCTAAGGTTTGTTTCCTCCTGATGTAGCCTAATGCAGGGACTGGCGAATAACACTTTTATTGAAAGGGGTTGCCAAACTTCCGAAAACTAGAGTCTTCTGAAATCTCAACATATATTTTTTTATCCAATCTTCATGAAACTTTCGAGTAATGACCAGTACACCAATCCCACTTGGATGCTCAAGTTTCATTCTCCTACGTTGAAGCATTCGTTTGCAGTAACAGTTTGAATTTTTAGGTTTCATTCTGCTTTCTCCTTTATTGACAAATGTAGTTCAAACTCTAAATCATACACGGTTTGGGCTAGCTTCTTGAAACTTGACACAATAAAGTAGTTCTACATTCTATCCCTAAGGTTTGTTTCCTCTTGATGTAGCCTTCAGCACAGACTGGCGAATAACACTTTCAATGAAAGGCGTTGTTAGGCTGCCAAAAAACTAGAGTCTCCTGAAATCTCAACACATATTTTTTTCCGACCTTAATGATACTTTCAAGTAATGAGCAGGACACCAATCAAACTTGGATGCCCTAGTTTCGTTCTCCTAGGTTGATGCATTCGTTTGCAGTAACAGTTTGAATTTCTAGGTTTCACTCTGTTTTCTCCTATATTGACAGATGCAGCTAGAACTCTAAATCAAACACGGTTTGTGCTAGCTTCTTGAAACTTGACACAATAAAGTAGTTCTACGTTCTATCTCTAAGGTTTGTTTCCTCTTGATGTAGCCTAATGCAGGGACTGGCGAATAACACTTATATTGAAAGGGGTTGCCAAACTTTCAAAAAACTAGAGTCTCCTGAAATCTCAACATATATTTTTTCATCCAATCTTCATGATACATTCAAGTAATGATCAGTACACCATTCCCACTTGGATGCCCAAGTTTTGTTCTTCTAGGTTGAAGCATTCGTTTGCAGTAACAGTTTGAATTTTTAGGTTTCAATCTGTTTTCACCTATATTGACAGATGCAGTTAGAACTTTAAATCAAACACGGTTTGTGCTAGCTACTTGAAACATGACACAATAAAGTGGTTCTACGTTCTATCCCTGAGGTTTGTTTCCTCTTGATGTAGCCTTAAGCAGAGACTGGCGAATAACACATTCAATGAAAGGCGTTGTTAGGCTGCCAAAAAACTACAGTCTGCTGAAATCTCATCATATATTTTTTCTTCCGACCTTCATGATACTTTCAAGTAATAAGCAGTGCACCAATCAAACTTGGATGCCCAAGTTTCGTTCTCCTAGGTTGAAGCATTCGTTTGCAGGAACAGTTTGAATTTTTAGGTTTCACTCTGTTTTCTCCTATATTGACAGATGCAGTTCGAACTCTAAATCAAACACGGTTTGTGCTAGCTTCTTGAAACTTGACAAAATACTGTAGTTCTACATTCTATCTCTAAGGTTTGTTTCCTCTTGATGTAGCCTAATGCAGTTACTGGCGAATAACACTTTTATTGAAAGGGGTTGCCAAACTTCCAAAAACTAGAGTCTTCTGAAATCTCAACATATATTTTTGCATCCAATCTTCATGATACTTTCAAGTAATGATCAGTACACCAATTGCACTTGGATGCTCAAGTTTCATTCTCCTACGTTGAAGCATTCGTTTGCAGTAACAGTTTTAATTTTTAGGTTTCACTGTTTTCTTCTATATTGACAAATGTAGTTCAAACTCTAAATCATACACGGTTTGGGCTAGCTTCTTGAAACTTGACACAATAAAGTAGTTCTACATTCTGTCAGTAAGGTTTGTTTCCTCTTGATGTAGCCTTCAGCACAGACTGGCGAATAACACTTTCAATGAAAGGCGTTGTTAGGCTGCCAAAAAACTAGAGTCTCCTGAAATATCAACACATATTTTTTTCCGACCTTAATGATACTTTCAAGTAATGAGCAGTACACCAATCAAACTTGGATGCCCAAGTTTCGTTCTCCTAGGTTGATGCATTCGTTTGCAGTTACAGTTTGAATTTCTAGGTTTCACTCTGTTTTCTCCTATATGGACAGATGCAGCTAGAACTCTAAATCAAACACGGTTTGGGCTAGCTTCTTGAAACTTGACACAATAAAGTAGTTCTACGTTCTATCCCTAGGGTTTGTTTCCTCTTGATGTACCCTTAAGCAGAGACTGGCGAATAACACATTCAATGAAAGGCGTTGTTAGGCTGCCAAAAAACTACAGTCTCCTGAAATCTCAACATATATTTTTTCTTCCGACCTTCATGATACTTTCAAGTAATGAGCAGTGCACCAATCAAACGTGGATGCAAAAGTTTCGTTCTCCTAGTTTGAAGCATTCGTTTGCAGGAACAGTTTGAATTTTTAGGTTTCACTCTGTTTTGTCCTATATTGACAGATGCAGTTCGAACTCTAAATCAAACACGGTTTGTGCTAGCTTCTTGAAACTTGACAAAATACTGTAGTTCTACGTTCTATCTCTAAGGTTTGTTTCCTCTTGATGTAGCCTAATGCAGGGACTGGCGAATAACACTTTTATTGAAAGGGGTTTCCAAACTTCCAAAAACTAGAGTCTTCTGAAATCTCAACATATATTTTTTTATCCAAACTTCATGATACTTTCGAGTAATGATCAGTACACCAATCCCACTTGGATGCTCAAGTTTCATTCTCCTACGTTGAAGCATTCGTTTGCAGTAACAGTTTGAATTTTTAGGTTTCATTCTGCTTTCTCCTTTATTGACAAATGTAGTTCAAACTCTAAATCATACACGGTTTGGGCTAGCTTCTTGAAACTTGACACAATAAAGTAGTTCTACATTCTATCCCTAAGGTTTGTTTCCTCTTGATGTAGCCTTCAGCAAAGACTGGCGAATAACACTTTCAATGAAAGGCGTTGTTAGGCTGCCAAAAAACTAGAGTCTCCTGAAATCTCAACACATATTTTTTTCCGACCTTAATGATACTTTCAAGTAATGAGCAGTACACCAATCAAACTTGGATGCCCAAGTTTCGTTCTCCTAGGTTGATGCATTCGTTTGCAGTAACAGTTTGAATTTCTAGGTTTCACTCTGTTTTCTCCTATATTGACAGATGCAGCTAGAACTCTAAATCAAACACGGTTTGTGCTAGCTTCTTGAAACTTGACACAATAAAGTAGTTCTACGTTCTATCTCTAAGGTTTGTTTCCTCTTGATGTAGCCTAATGCAGGGACTGGCGAATAACACTTATATTGAAAGGGGTTGCCAAACTTTCAAAAAACTAGAGTCTCCTGAAATCTCAACATACATTTTTTCATCCAATCTTCATGATACATTCAAGTAATGATCAGTACACCATTCCCACTTGGATGCCCAAGTTTTGTTCTTCTAGGTTGAAGCATTCGTTTGCAGGAACAGTTTGAATTTTTAGGTTTCACTCTGTTTTCTCCTATATTGACAGATGCAGTTAGAACTTTAAATCAAACACGGTTTGTGCTAGCTACTTGAAACATGACACAATAAAGTAGTTCTACGTTCTATCCCTAAGGTTTGTTTCCTCTTGATGTACCCTTAAGCAGAGACTGGCGAATAACACATTCAATGAAAGGCGTTGTTAGGCTGCCAAAAAACTACAGTCTCCTGAAATCTCATCATATATTTTTTCTACCGACCTTCATGATACTTTCAAGTAATGAGCAGTGCACCAATCAAACTTGGATGCCCAAGTTTCGTTCTCCTAGGTTGAAGCATTCGTTTGCAGGAACAGTTTGAATTTTTAGGTTTCACTCTGTTTTGTCCTATATTGACAGATGCAGTTCGAACTCTAAATCAAACACGGTTTGTGCTAGCTTCTTGAAACTTGACAAAAATACTGTAGTTCTACGTTCTATCTCTAAGGTTTGTTTCCTCTTCATGTAGCCTAATGCAGGGACTGGCGAATAACACTTTTATTGAAATGGGTTGACAAACTTCCCAAAACTAGAGTCTTCTGAAATCTCAACATATATTTTTTTATCCAATCTTCATGATACTTTCGAGTAATGATCAGTACACCAATCCCACTTGGATGCTCAAGTTTCCTTCTCCTACGTTGAAGCATTCGTTTGCAGTAACAGTTTGAATTTTTAGGTTTCATTCTGCTTTCTCCTATATTGACAAATGTAGTTCAAACTCTAAATCATACACGGTTTGGGCTAGCTTCTTGAAACTTGACACAATAAAGTAGTTCTACATTCTATCCCTAAGGTTTGTTTCATCTTGATGTAGCCTTCAGCACAGACTGGCGAATAACACTTTCAATGAAAGGCGTTGTTAGGCTGCCAAAAAACTAGAGTCTCCTGAAATCTCAACACATATTTTTTTCCGACCTTAATGATACTTTCAAGTAATGAGCAGTACACCAATCAAACTTGGATGCCCAAGTTTCGTTCTCCTAGGTTGATGCATTCGTTTGCAGTAACAGTTTGAATTTCTAGGTTTCACTCTGTTTTCTCCTATATTGACAGATGCAGCTAGAACTCTAAATCAAACACGGTTTGTGCTAGCTTCTTGAAACTTGACACAATAAAGTAGTTCTACGTTCTATCTCTAAGGTTTGTTTCCCCTTGATGTAGCCTAATGCAGGGAATCGCGAATAACACTAATATTGAAAGGGGTTGCCAAACTTTCAAAAAACTAGAGTCTCCTGAAATCTCAACATATATTTTTTCATCCAATCTTCATGATACATTCAAGTAATGATCAGTACACCATTCCCACTTGGATGCCCAAGTTTTGTTCTTCTAGGTTGAAGCATTCGTTTGCAGGAACAGTTTGAATTTTTAGGTTTCACTCTGTTTTCTCCTATATTGACAGATGCAGTTAGAACTTTAAATCAAACACGGTTTGTGCTAGCTACTTGAAACATGACACAATAAAGTAGTTCTACGTTCTATCCCTAAGGTTTGTTTCCTCTTGATGTACTCTTAAGCAGAGACTGGCGAATAACACATTCAATGAAAGGCGTTGTTAGGCTGCCAAAAAACTACAGTCTCCTGAAATCTCATCATATATTTTTTCTTCCGACCTTCATGATACTTTCAAGTAATGAGCAGTGCACCAATCAAACTTGGATGCCCAAGTTTCGTTCTCCTAGGTTGAAGCATTCGTTTGCAGGAACAGTTTGAATTTTTAGGTTTCACTCTGTTTTGTCCTATATTGACAGATGCAGTTCGAACTCTAAATCAAACACGGTTTGTGCTAGCTTCTTGAAACTTGACACAATAAAGTAGTTCTACGTTCTATCTCTAAGGTTTGTTTCCTCTTGATGTAGCCTAATGCAGGGAATGGCGAATAACACTAATATTGAAAGGGGTTGCCAAACTTTCAAAAAACTAGAGTCTCCTGAAATCTCAACATATATTTTTTCATCCAATCTTCATGATACATTCAAGTAATGATCAGTACACCATTCCCACTTGGATGCCCAAGTTTTGTTCTTCTAGGTTGAAGCATTCGTTTGCAGGAACAGTTTGAATTTTTAGGTTTCACTCTGTTTTCTCCTATATTGACAGATGCAGTTAGAACTTTAAATCAAACACGGTTTGTGCTAGCTACTTGAAACATGACACAATAAAGTATTTCTAAGTTCTATCCCTAAGGTTTGTTTCCTCTTGATGTACCCTTAAGCAGAGACTGGCGAATAACACATTCAATGAAAGGCGTTGTTAGGCTGCCAAAAAACTACAGTCTCCTGAAATCTCATCATATATTTTTTCTTCCGACCTTCATGATACTTTCAAGTAATGAGCAGTGCACCAATCAAACTTGGATGCCCAAGTTTCGTTCTCCTAGTTTGAAGCATTCGTTTGCAGGAACAGTTTGAATTTTTAGGTTTCACTCTGTTTTGTCCTATATTGACAGATGCAGTTCGAACTCTAAATCAAACACGATTTGTGCTAGCTTCTTGAAACTTGACAAAATACTGTAGTTCTACGTTCTATCTCTAAGGTTTGTTTCCTCTTGATGTAGCCTAATGCAGTTACTGGCGAATAACACTTTTATTGAAAGGGGTTGCCAAACTTCCAAAAACTAGAGTCTTCTGAAATCTCAACATATATTTTTGCATCCAATCTTCATGATACTTTCACGTAATGATCAGTACACCAATCCCACTTGGATGCTCAAGTTTCCTTCTCCTACGTTGAAGCATTCGTTTGCAGTAACAGTTTGAATTTTTAGGTTTCATTCTGCTTTCTCCTATATTGACAAATGTAGTTCAAACTCTAAATCATACACGGTTTGGGCTAGCTTCTTGAAACTTGACACAATAAAGTAGTTCTACATTCTATCCCTAAGGTTTGTTTCATCTTGATGTAGCCTTCAGCACAGACTGGCGAATAACACTTTCAATGAAAGGCGTTGTTAGGCTGCCAAAAAACTAGAGTCTCCTGAAATCTCAACACATATTTTTTTCCGACCTTAATGATACTTTCAAGTAATGAGCAGTACACCAATCAAACTTGGATGCCCAAGTTTCGTTCTCCTAGGTTGATGCATTCGTTTGCAGTAACAGTTTGAATTTCTAGGTTTCACTCTGTTTTCTCCTATATTGACAGATGCAGCTAGAACTCTAAATCAAACACGGTTTGTGCTAGCTTCTTGAAACTTGACACAATAAAGTAGTTCTACGTTCTATCTCTATGGTTTGTTTCCTCTTGATGTAGCCTAATGCAGGGACTGGCGAATAACACTTATATTGAAAGGGGTTGCCAAACTTTCAAAAAACTAGAGTCTCCTGAAATCTCAACATACATTTTTTCATCCAATCTTCATGATACATTCAAGTAATGATCAGTACACCATTCCCACTTGGATGCCCAAGTTTTGTTCTTCTAGGTTGAAGCATTCGTTTGCAGGAACAGTTTGAATTTTTAGGTTTCACTCTGTTTTCTCCTATATTGACAGATGCAGTTAGAACTTTAAATCAAACACGGTTTGTGCTAGCTACTTGAAACATGACACAATAAAGTAGTTCTGCGTTCTATCCCTAAGGTTTGTTTCCTCTTGATGTAGCCTTAAGCAGAGACTGGCGAATAACACATTCAATGAAAGGCGTTGTTAGGCTGCCAAAAAACTACAGTCTCCTGAAATCTCATCATATATTTTTTCTTCCGACCTTCATGATACTTTCAAGTAATGAGCAGTGCACCAATCAAACTTGGATGCCCAAGTTACATTCTCCTAGGTTGAAGCATTCGTTTCCAGGAACAGTTTGAATTTTTAGGTTTCACTCTGTTTTGTCCTATATTGACAGATGCAGTTCGAACTCTAAATCAAACACGGTTTGTGCTAGCTTCTTGAAACTTGACACAATACTGTAGTTCTACGTTCTATCTCTAAGGTTTGTTTCCTCTTGATGTAGCCTAATGCAGGGACTGGCGAATAACACTTTTATTGAAAGGGGTTGCCAAACATCCCAAAACTAGAGTCTTCTGAAATCTCAACATATATTTTTTTATCCAATCTTCATGATACTTTCGAGTAATGATCAGTACATCAATCCCAGTTGGATGCTCAAGTTTCATTCTCCTACGTTGAAGCATTCGTTTGCAGTAACAGTTTGAATTTTTAGGTTTCATTCTGCTTTCTCCTATATTGACAAATGTAGTTCAAACTCTAAATCATACACGCTTTGGGCTAGCTTCTTGAAACTTGACACAATAAAGTAGTTCTACATTCTATCCCTAAGGTTTGTTTCCTCTTGATGTAGCCTTCAGCAAAGACTGGCGAATAACACTTTCAATGAAAGGCGTAGTTAGGCTGCCAAAAAACTAGAGTCTCCTGAAATCTCAACACATATTTTTTTCCGACCTTAATGATACTTTCAAGTAATGAGCAGTACACCAATCAAACTTGGATGCCCAAGTTTCGTTCTCCTAGGTTGATGCATTCGTTTGCAGTAACAGTTTGAATTTCTAGGTTTCACTCTGTTATCTCCTATATTGACAGATGCAGCTAGAACCTTAAATCAAATACGGTTTGTGCTAGCTACTTGAAACATGACACAATAAAGTAGTTCTACGTTCTATCCCTAAGGTTTGTTTCCTCTTGATGTAGCCTTAAGCAGAGACTGGCGAATAACACATTCAATGAAAGGCGTTGTTAGGCTGCCAAAAAACTACAGTCTCCTGAAATCTCATCATATATTTTTTCTTCCGACCTTCATGATACTTTCAAGTAATGAGCAGTGCACCAATCAAACTTGGATGCCCACGTTTTGTTCTTCTAGGTTGAAGCATTCGTTTGCAGGAACAGTTTGAAATTTTAGGTTTCACTCTGTTTTGTCCTATAATGACAGATGCAGTTCGAACTCTAAATCAAACACGGTTTGTGCTAGCTTCTTGAAACTTGACAAAATACTGTAGTTCTACGTTCTATCTCTAAGGTTTGTTTCCTCTTGATGTAGCCTAATGCAGGGACTGGCGAATAACACTTTTATTGAAAGGGGTTGCCAAACTTCCCAAAACTAGAGTCTTCTGAAATCTCAACATATATTTTTTTATCCAATCTTCATGATACTTTCGAGTAATGATCAGTACACCAATCCCACTTGGATGCTCAAGTTTCATTCTCCTACGTTGAAGCATTCGTTTGCAGTAACAGTTTGAATTTTTAGGTTTCATTCTGCTTTCTCCTATATTGACAAATGTAGTTCAAACTCTAAATCATACACGCTTTGGGCTAGCTTCTTGAAACTTGACACAATAAAGTAGTTCTACATTCTATCCCTAAGGTTTGTTTCCTCTTGATGTAGCCTTCAGCACAGACTGGCGAATAACACTTTCAATGATAGGCGTTGTTAGGCTGCCAAAAAACTAGAGTCTCCTGAAATCTCAACACATATTTTTTTTCCAACCTTAATGATACTTTCAAGTAATGAGCAGTACACCAATCAAACTTGGATGCCCAAGTTTCGTTCTCCTAGGTTGATGCATTCGCTTGCAGTAACAGTTTGAATTTCTAGGTTTCACTCTGTTTTCTCCTATATTGACAGATGCAGCTAGAACTCTAAATCAAACACGGTTTGTGCTAGCTTCTTGAAACTTGACACAATAAAGTAGTTCTACGTTCCAACTCTAAGGTTTGTTTTTTCTTGATGTAGCCTAATGCAGGGTCTGGCGAATAACACTTATATTGAAAGGGGTTGCCAAACTTTCAAAAAACTAGAGTCTCCTGAAATCTCAACATATATTTTTTCATCCAATCTTCATGATACATTCAAGTAATGATCAGTACACCATTCCCACTTGGATGCCCAAGTTTTGTTCTTCTAGGTTGAAGCATTCGTTTGCAGGAACAGTTTGAATTTTTAGGTTTCACTCTGTTTTCTCCTATATTGACAGATGCAGTTAGAACTTTATATCAAACAGGGTTTGTGCTAGCTACTTGAAACATGACACAATAAAGTAGTTCTACGTTCTATCACTAAGGTTTGTTTCCTCTTGATGTAGCCTTAAGCAGAGACTGGCAAATAACTCATTCAATGAAAGGCGTTGTTAGGCTGCCAAAAAACTACAGTCTCCTGAAATCTCATCATATATTTTTTCTTCCGACCTTCATGTTACTTTCAAGTAATGAGCAGTGCACCAATCAAACTTGGATGCCCAAGTTTCGTTCTCCTAGGTTGAAGCATTCGTATGCAGTAACAGTTTGAATTTTTAGGTTTCACTCTGTTTTCTCCTATATTGACAGATGCAGTTCGAACTCTAAATCAAACACGGTTTGGGCTAGCTTCTTGAAACTTGACAAAATACTGTAGTTCTACGTTCTATCTCTAAGGTTTGTTTCCGCTTGATGTAGCCTAATGCAGGGACTGGCGAATAACACTTTTATTGAAAGGGCTTGCCAAACTTCCAAAAACTAGAGTCTTCTGAAATCTCAACATATATTTTTTCATCCAATCTTCATGATACTTTCAAGTAATGATCAGTACACCAATCCCACTTGGATGCTCTAGTTTCATTCTCCTACGTTGAAGCATTCGTTTGCAGGAACAGTTTGAATTTTTAGGTT